>NW_019154110.1:20764548-20898988 GCF_002288905.1 Enhydra lutris kenyoni
AGAGAGAGAGAGAGAGAGAGAGAGGAGGAAGCAGGCTCCCTGCTGAGCAGAGAGCCCGATGTGGGACTCGATCCCAGGACTCTGGGATCATGACCTGAGCCGAAGGCAGAGGCTTTAACCCACTGAGCCACCCAGGCGCCCCCCCAGTGGTGTTTTTAACAGCATATAAAAATTAGCTAGAGAGACAATTAGTAGTCTGGAAAATGGATCAGAAAAAACATCCAGCCTATAGTACAGAAAGCAAAAAGGATCGAAAATGCAGAAAAGAACACAAAATACATTTAAAGAATAAATAAAAACATTCAACGCACACCAATTGGTGTCCCAGGAGAAAAGGAAGACTGAACAGAAACAGTATTTGAAGACAATTAGAATTTCCAGAACTTAAAAAAGACATCACGCTAGATTCAAAAGCACTGTGAAGACCAGGCAGAATACAAAGCAAGCTAGAAGGATCCAAGGTTGGGGGGTGAGGGGGAGGAGATAAATGAACACAATAGCAATAATAAAAGAATCCATCATATTAAGGAATTACTGTTAATTTCCAAAGGCCTATGATGATAGTATTCTAATTATGTTTAAAGTGGGGAATATTTCCCTTTTAAAGATACTGTACAAAATTTTTACCAATAAAGATAACATGTAAAGCTAGGGTTTGGTCAGCACTGTGTCAATAAGAAGTACACCTTGAACAAGTCACTTTTATCTTTTTGAACCTCACTCCCTGGTCCTAGGTAGTAGACCAGGATATCCTGATGGTAGCTGACTGGCTAATAAGTAACCTAATCCATTTCCTTTTTCTCACGAATACAAAGACAAACTGCATTTCCTGGGAGTCCATGAAGTTAACGTGGCCTTGTGACTGAGCTCTGGCCAATAAAATCTAAGTCAAAAGTCCATGTACCACTCCCAGGACAGGCCAATAAAAGTCTCTTTTGGGTGAGCCACTCACTCTTCCCCTATAAGCCACCTGGAGGTCAACCTCTTGGGAAACTTTGAAAAACCCAGCATGAAGCTGTCAGAATCTCTTGGGTCCCTAAAGCACACCAACCCCTCCTCACCACAATTTTTACATGCATGAAAAAAATAACTTCTATTGGATTAATCTACTGGGACATGGAAGGTTTTCTGTTTCAACAGCCAACATAACCTTACCTATTAATTACATAAATCCAAACGTTCTATGAAGGGGCACCTGGGTAGCTCAGTTGGTTAAATGTCTACCTTCAGCTCAGGTCATGATCCCAGTGTCCTGAGACAGAGCCCCGTCTTGGGCTCCCTGCTCAGCGGGGAATCTGCTACTCTCCCTCTGTCACCCCAACCCCTGCTCATGTTCTTTCTCAAACAAGTAAAATCTTTAAAAATAAATAAATAAAATAAAATGGCCTATGAATGCAGCATTCTAAAATGGGTAATAAAATTATACTTCATCGAGGAGGGCAAACTGGTAACTAAGGAGGTTAAAATCATATAATGTAAAAAAAGGTTAAAGGATCAGGGACATTAAACTTGTTATAAAACAAACCTGGAAAGATATTTCTTCAACAACAGAGTTTTACATGAAACAAGAAGTAAAATAAACTGTACACTGTTTTTATTTTTTTTTAACTGTATACTTTTAAACGGTAGGACTACAGAGTGTAGGGAGGTAAATCTCGAAACTGGAAAAAAATTCTAACAATTAGTCCTTTAGAAACAGAGAGGAGGGAAAACCAGTCCAGTAAACAGCATTATTTGATGTGTTTAAGCAGAGGCTAAATTGCCATCTAACAGATGCTGTAGAAAAAGATTCCTGCAGTGGATAAATTCAGGCTGTATCACTAAGATTCCTCCCACCTCTAAAAGCATCTGGCTGGAAACCAGAAGGTAAATTTTGACTTAGTAACAGATTGGGTTTTCTAACAGAATTGCAGAAAACAACTGGTTCTTTAAATGGGCTCCTTGTACTTGAATACCATGAGGCCTGGACTCAAAGGGCCGGGAAGAAGGGAGGGAGAGGTGGTAGTGATAATCAAACAGAGGCTCATGAGAAATCAAGGATGCTAAGAAGAGACCTCCTGCATCGTGTGGGAGGATATACTGCAGACTCCCTAAAGGATTTCAAAAGTCAATTCCAAGTCTAAAATGTGTAACTGCAAGCACACAAATCAGATCTTGGGAAGCTATCCACATTTATAATACCCAAACTGAAGGATCTAAAAAGGAGAGAAGAGTTACGGGACAAGCCAAACTTAAAATCTAGAGTTAAAGAATAGGTTTTTACAAAGTGACTGATCATCTGGGCCCGACTGGACATGTGCTCCCGAGATATCCCATTTTCCAGTAGACAGCCGTACTAGCTGACAATAACTTCAGAAGGAGCACTGGATGAAGAACCGTTACTTTTCTTTAACCCCATGTCATAATGCAACATAGCTCTATTGTGAACCAAACAACATAAAATTCATGCATTATTGCCCATACAACAGAAAACATACTACAAAATGAATCTTACATATTGTAAAAGAGCTTCCCTCAGAGAACTGGTAGACTCTGAAACCAAACATTTAAAGGCGGGGAGGGAGGGACATATTTGAAACATCCCTTTTAACGAGCCTCATGAGAAAGCTCATAGAACAGAACAGGAACAGAGATTCGTTTACTAACTTAAACAGGTATCAGTACTCACCATCTGAAGATGTCTTCCGCTTACTAGTCTCTGCCCAGGCAGGTACTCCCCCCATGGCATGCTGGAATCTAAGCGAAAATACAAAAATGAAATTTTGTGTTAACTAATAAATGTTCACCAAACTTCAAAGACTTAAAGGGTATAGATTAGCTCACCCTTGAGAGCATGTATACAATCTTGCCAAAGAAATTATCATCTTGGGGCGCCTGCATGGCTCAGTGGGTTAAGCCTCTGCCTTTGGCTCAGGTCATGGTCTCAGAGTCCTGGGATCGAGCCCCACATCGGGCTCTTTACTCAGCAGGGAGCCTGTTTCCCCCCTCTCTCTGTCTGCCTCTCTGCCTACTTGTGATCTCTGTCTGTCAAATAAATAAATAAAATCCTTAAAAAAAAATTATCAACTTTAACAGAAAGGCTACTCACAAAGAATAGTCCCAACTTGCCAATATGGGAAACTTTTGTGAACCTGTAACTGTATAAACTAGTCTTGGATATAGAACACCTGGATACATATTTGTTAATTATTTTTGTCTAGTTACAGGTCTACTTATTTGCTCATATCAACACATCTCAGATCTTGGAACTAAGTGAAGAACTCTATATGTAGTTATAAACCAATGCTACAGTAACAGAATACATAGTAAAACACATCTGAAAGACTGGTAAGAATATACAAAACACAATCACATATCCTTTGAATAAAATTGGAGCATTTCACTCTGGAAAACGCTAGCTTTATGAGAAGCATATTCTGAAGTGCTGGTTTCTGGAAAAGTGCAGAGTCATTCTAATTTTTTATTACAGAAGTGCAGACAAAACCACCAAACTCAGCCCACTGGCCATAAACAACTAGAAAACAAGACAAAACATATAAAACTGTTTTCAAAAATTGGAAAAAAACGTAAGATTGTGATCCCTGAGAGAAAGGAAATAACAAGGTGAGTGCTGCCATCCCAGGAATTCCCCCCCAAAGGCAATTTTTTGAGACCCTGGCACAGAACCAGTGAGAAAAAGTCAGACTTGAAAGAGGCTGAGAGAACTGGAATTTGAGGGGCACTGAACAACAGAAGAAAAAAAGAAACAGCTCCAGGTGCCTGGGTGGTTCAGCTGGTTGTGTGACTGACTCTTGATTTCAGCTCAGGTCTTGATCTCACGCTTTTGAGTTCAAGCCCCAAATTGGGGCTCCATGCTGAGTTATAGAGCCTACTTAAAAATAAGAAAAAAAATTTTAAAAATTTTAAAAAGGATTCGCCGTATTAAAATATAAATGAAAGAAAAAAGAGTAAATTTTTTTGAAAAAGCAGGCACTTAGGAGGCTCAGTCGGTTAAGCATCCAACTCTTCATCTCTCAGCTCAGCTCTTGATCTCAGGGTCGTGAGTTCAAGCCCTCACATTGGGCTCCATGCGGGGCACGGAACTACAAAAAGCTCCAAAAATCTGCACTGAGGTCCACAGACATTTTTGCTGAATACTAAGCTGTACATTCACAGGATGAAACTCCATGAGACCAGGCAAAGAACTAGCAGGGAGCTTTAAGTTGCATAACAGCAGAGTTCAGACACTTGAGTTTCAACCAGTCATGGGAAGGTCCTTACTAAAAACGCAGGGCATTCAGAAGAAATGGCAAAAGAGTCTATCTTAGACATGGGGCTAAACCAGCCTAGAGCAAATGCTACTCTACAACAAAACTAAAAACAAATCCTGAAAGGATCAAACTAATCTCCAAGCCAATCTACTGCTTGCCTAGACAAGTCACTAAAAGTACTCACTCATTCAACATTCACTCATTAAACACTCATTAAAAGCCAAAATCAAAATCCAGACACTGATTAATTTACCACTCACACTGCCCAAAATCCAATCAAAATTTCTAAACATGCAGGAAAGCAGAAAAATATGAACCACAACCAGAACAAAAAATCAGTCAACAGAAAGACACAGAAATGACAGACATGAAAGAATTAGCATATAAGGACTCTGAGTTCAGAACCAATACAAATGAAAAAATGCTCAACATCACTCATTATCAGGAAAAACAAGTAAAAACCATGATGAGATACCATGTCACACCCATCAGATGGCTAAAATTAACAACACAGGAAACAACAGACATTGACAAGGATGCGGAGAAAGGGAAACCCTCTTGCACTGTTAGTGGGAATGCAAACTGGTGCAGCCACTCTGGAAAACAGTATGGAGGTTCCTCAAAAAGTTAAAAATAGAGCTACCCTATGATCAAGCAATTGCACCACTACTACCCAAAGGATACAAAAATACAGATTTGAAGAGGTACATGCACACTGACGTTTACAGCAACATTATCAACAATAGCCAAACTATGGAAAGAGCCCAAGTGTTCATCAATTGATGAACAGATAAAGACGGTGTGCTGTATATAGGCATATACAAGAAATATTACTCAGCCATCAAAGAATGAAATCTTACCATGTGCAAGAACGTGGAGGTAGAATGCATTACGCTAAGTGAAATCGGTAGAGAAAAACAAATTCCGTATCATTTCACTCATACGTGGAATTTAGGAAATAAGAGAGATGAATTTACAGGATGGGGGACAAAGAAAGAAGGAAACAAACTGTAAGAGATTCTTACCTATAGGAAACAAACTAAGGGTTGATGGAGGGAGACTGGTGGGGGATGCTCTAGATGGGTGATGGGCATTAAGGAGGGCACTTGTTATGATGAGCGCTGAGTGTTATACATAAGTGATGAATCACTAAATTTTGTTTCCGAAACTAATATCACACTGTGTATTAAATAACTAGAATTTAAATAAAGGTTTAGAAGAAAAATAAATGAGGTTAGGTTAAAGTACCAAGTTTTCAAATACTCAATGTTCAAATACTTAAATATTCTCCAAAATTAAAACCAGTTACTTAATCACTATAATGTAAAATTAAATTTTTAAAATTTCTATTTTTGATGGGAACTAAAATGTAGGACGCTAAGCAAAATAAGTCAGTCAGAGAAAGACAAATACCATATGATTTCACTCATGTGGAATTTTTTTTTTTTTAAGATTTATTTATTTGACAGATAGAGATGGCAAGTAGGCAGAGAGGCAGGCAGAGAGAGAGGAGGAAGCAGGCTCCCTGCTGAGCAGAGAGCCCGATGTGGGGCTCGATCCCAGAACCCTGGGATCATGACCTGAGCCGAAGGCAGAGGCTTTAACCCACTGAGCCACCCAGGCGCCCCCATATGGAATTTAATAACTAAAACAAATGAACACTGGGGAAGGGAAGGAAAAATAAAGTATGTTAAAAACAGAAAGGGAAGGGCGCCTGCGTGGCTCAGTTGGTTGAGTGACTGACTCTTGGTTTTGGCTTAGGTCATGATCGATCGATCGATCGATCCTGGGATCGAGCCCCTCCTCAGACTCTGCACTCAGCACAGATTCTACTCGGGATTCTCTCCCCTCTGCCTCTCCTCTCCCCCACTTGAGCTCTAAAATAAATAAATAAAATCTTAAGGGAAAAAAAAAAAACAGAGGAAGGCAAACCATATGAAACTCTCAAGTATAGAAAACAAACTGAGGGTTGCTGGAGAGGTGGTGGTCGGGGAATGGGGTAAATGGGTGATGTGCATTAAGGAGAGCACTCGCAATGAGCACTGGGTGTTGTGTGCAAGTGATGAACCACTAAACTCTACCCCTGAAACTAATGCTACACTACACGTTTACTAACTTGAATTTAAATAAAATATTGAAAGAAAAAATATTTTTGAAGATCGGTAAGTCTGAATTGGAAGAATCACAATGAAATCATCATTTTATTTATTTCACTTACCTTTTTTAAAGAGAGAAAGGCTTTAAGAGTTTATTCATCTGTTAATTTTAAGAGAGAGAGAGAGAGAAAGGAGTGGGTGGCCAGAGAGGGAGAAGCAGGCTCCCTGCTGAGCCTGGTGCCCAATGAAGGGCTCAATCCCAGGACCCTGAGATGACCTGAGCCTAACTCAGAAGCTCAACCAACTGAGCCACCTGGGCGCCCGATGAAGTCATTATTTTAAAATATACATACATTTCCCAACTCTGCTTAACTAAAAGAACCTAAAAGTAATGAAAGAGATGGTTTACCACATACAAACAAACAAGCAAGTAAGCAAAACCATCGCTGATTATATGTGGGTGGTAGGATTACAAGATTTTCCAAAAAAAAATTTTTTTAAAGATTTTATTTACTTATTTGACAGAAAGAGAAACAGCAAGAAAGGGAACATAAGCAGGGGTTGTGGGAGAGGGAGAAGCAGGCTTCCGGCTGAGCAGAGAGCCCGATGCGGGGCTCAATCCCAGAACCCTGGGATCATGACCTGAGCCAAAGGCAGACGCTTAACGACGGAGCGACCCAGGCACCCCCCCCCAAAATCTCTTTTGTACTTGTATTCCCTCTCCTTCCAAAATACTAAAACTTAAACCATTTCTTCCAGTAGCAACGCTCTTACTACTTCAAAATGGAAACTCACTACCCAAGGAACTGTTCTAGCCAAAGACTCCAAATAAACCACTCATTGTAAGTTAAAGCTTGGTAAATCACAAGGAAAAGGACACTTACTCTTCCTTAAGTCTCTTTTGAAGCTTGTCTTTTGAAAGTTTACTTTCACTGGCATTTTTCATCATATCTTTCCGGAACCGATTGCTCATCATGTCAACCCTATTAAAAACAGAACAACGGTATGCTTTAAACGACCTTAAAAGATTTGTCGTAACTAGTTGTTGCCTTTAAAAATTTGAGAACACATTTAACCAAATATAGGTCAAGATCTGTGAAGTGCACAATATCAAATACACATTAATTTTTGAAAAAAGATAAACACGTAATAGAGAATGCTCTGAAAAAATACCAATGACTAATAACAAAAATCACACAAATAAAGAAGTTATTTCCCGCCCATTAAACCGACGAAGTCTAAAAAAAAGATAAGCATTGTTTTTAAGAATGGAGTGAAATGGACACCTTTCAATGGGAAGGTAAACTGGGAGAACCTCCTGGTCAGTCTGGCAGTTTTTATCAAGACTCTGACACATGCTCATGCCCTCTGATTAAGTAATTCTACCTCAGAAAATCCTTCTTACAGAAGCAATTAGAAAGGAGAAAAAGGTTTGCAGAAAAACATTTGTCTCAACATCAACTTATCAAAGGGAAAAAGAGGAAAACCTATCTGACAATACCTACATAAATCGTAGCTAATTCATATAATAGACTATGGTATGTTTAAAATCATTTATAAACGTTTTTATTCTTAAGTGGGGATAAACGCTTGCAAGACAATACATTTTCATCTCTCAAAAACCACAGTATTAAGTGTGTTAGCTTTTTTTCTAGCCTTTTCTCAGTTTCAGACATTGTGCTAAGAGCTCCACATCCATTATTTCACTTAATCTCAAGAGCCTTCTGATATTACTATTATTATCTCTGTCCGAAAGAGAAAAGGCAGGTTACAAACTTGCCCTTGATCACTTAGGAACCGGCCACATTAAAAGACAAACTCAAATGTGACACCAAACACTATGCTTTCTTTGCCATTCAATACAGCACACGAGAGAAGAGGGCAGGAGAGAAGAATGCCAACACCTAACAGCGGTTCTCCCTCGATGTGAGTTTATGAATGACCTTTTCCTTTCTCTGCTTTACAGTATTTTTAGAATCTTCACGTAATCATATATTTGTAAAGAGAACTTCTTTAAAACTTACAAAATATTATTTTAAATATCCAGAGGGACTCTGGAAGAAAAAATAGGCAACTTACATTTCATCATCTTCATCTTCTTCATCCACCCAAACTGGCTTCTTTTGAAACCGAAAATTATCTTTTGCTTCATTCTCCACTTCCGAGTCACCTGAGTCTTCCTGCACTTGAATCTAGAGAAGACAGATGCCCTCAAGCACTGAGTTTTTCAGCAAACGCACACACCTTACAGTTGGAATGCTTCTTTAAGCCCTCTGATGGAGTAATGGGACAGAATGTTAACCATGGCAAATGGATGAAGGACCTCAATGTGAGAAAGGAATCCACCAAAATCCTTGAGGAGAACACAGGCAGCAACCTCTTCGACCTCAGCCACAGCAACATCTTCCTAGGAACATCGCCAAAACCATGGCAAATGCTGGAAGCAGAACAGAAAATGCGGAGAAAATGGTACCGTATGCTGGATAGGCAGGCAGGATGAACAGTCAAGGAGTGAAAGCTGACACGCTGAAAAGAAAGGACCAAGTAAGATAAGAAAAACAAAAGATAAGTTGACAAAAGAGGAAAATGAGTTGGAAAAATCCCGGAACTACAGAAATCATGGGACCAGAGGCAGACTAACATCAAAAATTATGTGACTGAATACTATAACTAACTGGCATTTCATTATTCTTAGACATACTGCTTCTCCATTGTTCATAACCATTCCTGACCCCCTACCTTAAGAAAATTTACCCTAGACTATTAAATCTAAATCTACACCACAGAAAACTCCCAGAAGTTGAGCTCGAGCTTTCCCAAAAACCGCTAACAGACATGTCCAAATATTTTCTCGCTCTTCTGTTACCAGCCTATGATCCTTCAAAGCCTGATAAATCCCACCTCACAAAGACTGTTCCTTTGTTCTTGACTATAAAAAGTCCCAAAGGCCAGCAGTTTTCCAATAACAGTTCTCTATCTGCCAAAGAGAATTCTGCAGATTCCTTCATAAGCACCCAAAGGCAATACTGACAATCAAATGACACTGGCCACTTGTGAGGTGGGTATTCATTCACCAAACAGTATTCTTGGTGAGGCTTTGCTTGGCCACGCCATGTAGAATTTCACTGGCCTCTACACACACTCGTCTTCCTTTCCCTAATGTTTTTTTCTTCTCTTCAGCATATGTCTCTGACATATTTGCATTTTACTTTATCTTCTTTTTGCGCCACTAGTACACCTGGTCTAAAACAGCAAGGGACTTTTGTGGTTTTGTCCATTGCTGTGCCTCCTCTGTTGCCTAGAACAAGGCCTGGAACTCTCTATCTTGGAAGAAATATCAGGTGTAGCATAAAAGAGATGATTAAATGTAGCTCCTAAAAAGTGACTTAAAATGTGCAAGGTGGGGGGGGGGGGGGGGGGGGCCCGGGGGGGCCAAAGGGGTAAAGCCCTTTCCTTTCGGCGGGGGTTGTTACCCCAGACCCCGGGGCCCGCCCCCATCGGGCTCTCTGCTCAGCCAGGAGCCTGCTTCCCCCTCTCTCTTTGCCTGCCTCTCTTGTCTACTTGTGATCTCTCACTGTCAAATAAATAAATAAAATCTCTTTTAAAAATGTGCAAAGGGGGCGCCTGGGTGGCTCAGTGGGTTAAGCCGCTGCCTTCAGCTCAGGTCATGATCTCAGGGTCCTGGGATAGAGTCCCGCATGGGGCTCTCTGCTCAGCAGGGAGCCTGCTTCCCTTCCTCTCTCTCTGCCTGCCTCTCTGCCTACTTGTGATCTCTCTCTGTCAAATAAATAAATAAAAATCTTTAAAAAAATAAAAAAAATGTGCAAAGGAGGTAAAAAAGGATGATAATAAAAAGCAAGCAGGGTTTTCATTGCTCGAAAAAATATGTGGCCCCCAACAAACGAACAATGATCTGGCGAACAGACAAATGCACGATCATTCTCAGAAGCTGGCGAGTCCATCACTTGGGAAGCTGTTAAAAACGCACATTCTGATTCCGTAACTCCTGAATCCCGACAAGGTACTGAGGCAGGGGATCGAATGGCCACAAAGAAAGAAACACAGGGTTTCGATCTGAGCCGCGAAAAAACGCTCACTACTGCCCTGCGCTACACATACCGGTAGAGCGCCTGCTGGATACCCGACGCAGGGGCTCCCCCCACCCTCCACCCTCCACCCCGGGGGCGGGGAAAAGCAAGGTCTCCGCCCAGTGGAAACTTCCAGTCTGGCCCCCGTCGGCGCCCGCGTTTTCGGGCGCCCGCCGACCTGAGCGCTCCCGGCGCCGCAGGTCGCCCAGGCTCCGCCCCCCGAGGCTCACCGCCCACCGTGCGCCCCGCCTGAGCGCGCCCAGCCCGCGCGCCGCGGCCTCCCTCACCCGCGAGCCCTGCAGACGCCGCAGCAACGCGTCCTCGTTGTCCTCGACGTCGCCGAACACCAGCTCCTCCAGGCACCGTTCCACGGCCGGTTTGTCCTCCTCCAGCGTCAGGCGGTTCCGCTGCCGGAGCCGCCTTTCCTCCTCCGCCGCGACTGCGATCGCAGCGGCCGCTGCGCTCGGCCGGGCCGGCGGTTTCCGCTGGGATGAAGGAGCAGCCTTTCGGGGCGGCCCGCCCGGCCCTGCTCCGGCTCTCCGGCCCGGCTTCGTTCGGCTCTTCCGGCCCAGACTCACTCCGGGTCTCCGGTCCGGTTTCGTTCGGCTTCTACGTTCCGGCGGCATCGTTGGGTTGGAGAAGAAACGCAGGCGCTCACGTGGAACCTCGCTGCGCGTGCGCCGAGGCGGTTAGTCGTCCGCGGCCGCTGAGGCCCCGTGGGGTCGGAAGGAGCCTGCGCGGCCTGTTAGCACGTGACCAACACTCTCTCCCTACGTAACGCCCACTCCCCTCAGCAACCCCTCCCCGTAGGGGAGTTCCTCCGGGAGGACCGATCTTCCGGGTGGAGGGGGAAGCGGCGTGACTGGAGTGGAAAATTTTTTCCAACACAACTTCGCAGCTGCAACTGATTGAAGGGAGCACAAGAAAGCGAGAGTATAAGCTGGGATGACTGAAGGAAACTTCTGCTCTTCTTCCTGACTTTTTAACCACTCGACTTAACACGAGCGGCGGTTGCCTTTTCCACCCCCTCGACTTGGTACGGCCCTTGGAGTACGGAGCCTGCAGAGGGTCCCACGCTGGAGGAGAGAGAGAGGAGGGTATGTAGGGAAGTGGGCCAATCGGGGCGCGGGTCACGGCGCAGGCGCGCTGGGGAGGGAGGGCTATGCTAATGTTGTTGATATCCTGGGGCCACCCGAGTTAAAGGGGGGGAAATCCGGGGGCTGCCGCAGCCGCCGCAGTTCTGGGCACAGCGGGGGCCCCCCCCTGTAGTCGCCGTAGTCCCAGGGAGAGGCGCCTGCCCCCAGCTCGGGGAGGGGGCGCCGCGGGCCCGGGGAGCACGGACAACCCCTACCCATGAGGCCCTGATGGAAAACACAAAGGATCTGGTGAGAGCCGAGCGCGGCAGCCGCTTTGTGTGCCAGGTGGGGGGGGACGCCTGCAGCTCCCCGACCCCAGCAACCCCTACAGCTCCCTGACCCCCGCTCCCAGGCCTGCTTCTCCATCCCACGCCCCCTCAACCTCTAGAGTCCCCCTCCCCCTACCGGCCGTTAAACGATTCGGGGGGTTCCCCTCCCCCCACCCCCTCAGCCCCGGACTTGGCGGGGGTTCTCTACTCCCTCCACTCTTTGGGAGAAAAAATTTAGAAGAAAGTTTTTCTCTGCGTCCCGCCCCCCCCCTCCCCCTTCAGCTCTGGTTGGTGGGGAGGGGAGAGGGAGGCTGGATTAGAGACTTTTCCTTTTTTAGCCGTCCAAGGTGGGAGAGTGGAGTCCTCCCTTGCCCCAGAGGGGCCTAGTTTGGGTGCTTTGCGGGGGAAGGTGCCTATCGGCTCCGGGGTGAGTGCCGCGAGGCATTTTGCACGTGGAGGTGGAAATATTGAAAGGGGGCGGGGTGGGCACGTGTGGGAGGGAGAGGTGGGAGTGGTGTTTGGGCAGCAGCCACCTGGGCCGCTTATTTAAAAGGGGTCTAGGTCGGTGGGCTTTCGGGACCGTTGCGTTCTCTTTTGTGAAATGAGAATCCTAACATTTCAGAGTCGGAAGAGACATTAGAGGTCACCCAAAGCAGCCGTCCCCTCTGCAGCCTCTCTGACAAGTGGTAGGTAGTCTGGTCTCTGCTTAAACCTTTACCAACACTGAACGCTCTCTGCTGCCCCGGAAAGCCCGTTCCTTTTGAATTGTTGTTTGCCTACCCTTATTAGACCCTCTAGTCTCATTCATGTCCTTGTTAAGTTGCTCCCTTTTTTACTTCTCAAATTTTCTCTCACATCCTCCTCACCCACCCACCGCTCATTGGCCTATATTTTGTGTGCCAGGAAAGAACAGCAGGGAAGTGGAGGAAGGAGGGTTTGAGTGAGAGTGAGGGCCAGCTGAAAACTTGGCTGGGTCATTTTCAAATGCGCTGGCTTGTATGCCTGAGAATGGTTGATATTTTTCTACAGGAAGCTTGGGAATTACAGTCTGGGATTTCATGGCTGTTTTCTCTCACTAGTGCATCTGTCCGAAGGCAAAAAAAAAAAAAAATCAGCAGCAACTCTGTATTACTCTCTCAAAGTGCATTTGTTTGTGCCTAAATTTTCCCTAAAGCTATCTAAAATTGTCTTTGGGAGGTAGTACTGCGGCTGTTAGAAGCATCTCTTCGTACAGAGGTGGCCAGTACTGCGCCCCTCCCCCTTCCTTTTGACCTGTGTCTTCCTTTCAAACCGGACTTACTTCTCAAGTCCCTCCTTCACAGCACTTTCATTTCTTTTTTATTACTTACTTCTGTGGTTCTTTGATAAGATTTGAATTTTTTGTAGCGCTTCTATTTGTGTACAGTTTGCAATAGTTTTCATGTTCTTTACATTAGTATATGCCATTTATCACTCAGTCGTTGAGATGGTTCCCTTTCTGCTGTTGTCAGTTAAGGTTTTTCTAATGTTCTTCATTTGGTGAGCTGTGCTGCCTCCAAAAGTAGTTTTGTTGGCATAAAATCTTCAGGGCATTTGTTTTTTTCTCTTCCTAATATAGTGAAGTGGAGTCAAGCCGTAACAGATAAGATGTAGAAGTAATGATTTGGTCTAAAAGCCAGAGAATAAATTTCCTCCTAAAGCTACCAGTCCCCTGTTTAAAATACTGAAACATTTTTCTCTTTCCCCCGTCATGACTTGAGACTCTTGTTCTGCTCTACCATGCTTACTTAGACTTTATTTTTTTTGTTTGTTTACCTCAACACCAGTGAGTGTTTAGAAAGAAAATAGCTGTTTTTGGGGGGGGGGGGGGTGGGGGTGTTTTGTTTGTTTGTTTTTTTTTTGCACCATCTCTTTCTCTGAATAACAAGTAACTTCTATTTATATAGAACCTCATCTTAAGGCTTCTGGCTGCCTTGCAAATTGCAGCAAAACTGTCTTGAATAAGTATTTGTTCATAAGTATCTTATGTTGGGCCATGTTTTTCAACAATCCAGTTTTTAATTTTATAGAGTTTGATGTCAGTTTCATCTTAATCTAATGACTAGAATTTAACATGGAAATGAATACTAGGTATACAAAAAAAACTGATAGAGCTGTGTAATTCTGTCTTTAAAGTTCAAATTACCATGGAATTCCAAGTTATTTTCCTGCTCACTTTAAACATGAACTGTCATGACTTAAGCTGACTGACTTTGGAGACATTTGCATTCTGATCATACTAGACAGGAACAACTGGTTTTATTTTTAAAGAAGACACTGTTGTATTTTTGTGACTGGTTATATGTTGTCCTGGTTAGAGTCTAAACCTTCCTACACAGATGCTTCTAGGCCCTCAAATTGTTGAAAGTATAATAGTCAAAAGAGGATAGAGCTGTAGGTTACAAATGAAAACAACATATTAATGTCATAAATACAAAACCACTAGATTACTGAAAGCCAGGAGTGCTCAGTGGTTTGAGTGACCACATTCTAAAATTAGTCGTCACTATTTTTTGGTTGGTTTTTTTCAGTTTTCATCTTTAAAATGTTTGCTGAATAAGATGTAACCTTTTCGCATTTAAATATTAAGGTTAAGCCAGTTAAAATGAACATTAACTTCAGGGTTTCGATTCAAGAGAAAGATAAAAACATGAGGTCAGTAGAAGAGGAAGGAATTAAAATAAGCAAGATAAAATATGCCTCCTAACACTAGGGTATCGGTAACTGTCCAACACTACCTTTAGTTTTATGCAAAAATTGCAGATTTGTTTACATTTAATCTTTTTTT
This sequence comes from Enhydra lutris kenyoni, assembly GCF_002288905.1. Taxonomy (NCBI): domain Eukaryota; kingdom Metazoa; phylum Chordata; class Mammalia; order Carnivora; family Mustelidae; genus Enhydra; species Enhydra lutris. Next base: position 20,779,194 of record NW_019154110.1, read on the forward strand.
TTTAAGATTTTTATTTATTTATTTGCCAGAGATCACAAGTAGGCAGAGGGGCAGGCAGAAAGAGAAGGGGAAGCAGGCCCCCGGCTGAGCAGAGAGCCCAATGTGGGGCTCGATCCCAGGACCCTGAAATCATGACCTGAGCCACCCAGGCACCCCAGTTTACATTTAATCATTTTTAATGACTCTTTTTTTTTTTTTTTTTTTTTTTTTTTTAAGATTTACACACACACACACGCTCTTAGACTTTTGCTTCTTACTTTGCTGGAACCCTCAGGAAGGGGTGGAAAGGAAATAATTCCCATATGAAAAAGCCTGATTGAGGTGGGATGAAATGATACAGTAAGAGAGATACTGGCAGACTAGGATAGTTTTCCAGTTCTGCCACTGACTAGCTTCACGGTACTTGTCAGATGAAATCCTGGGCCTCATTTTCTCATCCTCATAGTTGAAGGGCTGGTCTAGAACCAGCATTGTCCGATAGAAGTTTGTATGGTGATAGGAATGTCTTAGGTGTGTGTTATCCAGTATGGCAGCCACTAGCTAGCTATACATGGCTGTTGGACACTTAAACGGTAGTTAGTACAGCAGAAAGACCCGGGTTTTCCTTTTGATTTAATTGGTGTAAATTTAAATAGCCATAGGTCTGCCATGTTGGACATGGCAGATATACAAGAGCGTTTTCCAAACTTAACTACTCATTAAAACCACCTCTTGGGGCTCTTGTAACCATACAAAACCTCTCTCCCGGTGATTATCATTCAGTAGGTCTATAGTGGGGCCTATAGATGCATGCCTGACAGTTTTTATCAGATTGCTTAGGGAGGTACTCCAGTTCTCACTTCAGTATTGATGACTTAAAATGTAATGTAGTGGAAATAAGCTGTGGACAAAGTTGGCAAACTGGCCAGGCTCTCGCTCTGCCACCTCCTGACCTCTCATCTTAAGTAAATTTCGTAACCTCTTCAGACGTCATCTTTCTCACCTAATTCTGGATTGAGCTTCAATTCCCAGGGTTTCTGTAAGCCAATCAGATGTGATAACCAACATATAAGAAAGTGTGAGCTGCTGTAAAGTATTAAGATGTCTTCTCAAAAATCCCTTTTTCTTTTCCCTTTTTCACTACTAACCTGATACTACTTCTTATGGAATAGGTCCCATACAGTAACTCACTTAATTTAGTCTTTTTTTTTTTTTTTTTTTTTTTTTTTATGTATTCATTTGTCACAGAGAGATACCACAAGTAGGCAGAGAGGCAAGCAGAGAGAGGGGGCCGGAAGCAGGCTGCCTGCTGAGCAGAGAGCCCGATGTGGGGCTCACTCCCAGGATTCTGAGATCATGACCCGAGCCGAAGGCAGAGGGCTAACCCACTGCACCACCCAGGTGCCCCTAATTTAGTAATTTCTTGTTCCCCCCAACTATTTGGCTATAGTTTGTAGTCTGTGTCGAGGACATGTATAGTAAATCTAACACTTTGTTGTATTTCTATTGCTTAGCATAATGATTTGTCTATATTGCTCAATATATATTGGATGATATAGCCCATTGCTTTACTTTTAATTTTCAAAACTTTAGTTAGTTGGTGGCAGATTATTTTAGACACCAAATGACTTCTTCTGTACACATATGTGTTTAACCCTATTTTTAATTTTTTCATTATTAACACCCCATGGTTATTATTATCCAGTGAAAATGTATCTTTTACACGACCAGCTCCAAATATATTTTCAAAAGATAAACACCAGAGACACCTGGGTGGCTCAGTGGGTTAAGCCTCTGCCTTCAGCTCAGGTCATGATCTCAGGGTCTTGGGATCCAGCCCCACATCGGGCTCTCTGCTCAGCGGGGAGCCTGCTTCCCCCTCTCTCTCTGCCTGCCTCTCTGCCTTCTCTCTCTCTCTGACAAATAAATAAAATTAAAAAAAAAAAAAAGATAAACACCAAGAGAATATCATCACCTTAGGTCAGTGTTTTTAGGTTATATCAAATCTGTTTAACTTATTTTTTGCTGTGTTCACATACTAACAAATGAACTCATTTGATTGCTGAGACTGCATTTGCACTGCAGCCCCAGCTTTAGTACGAATTCTGTTATTTGTGTTAGAGAAGATAGCTAATGATGATCTTAAAGTCCCTCTCGGCTACTGCTTTTCAGACTTAATTTTGATGCGGTCATCTTTTTTTAATTAGCTTTTAGGTTCATAATTAAGGATTCATAGCTTTTTTCTGAAAAACTGAAAACCCATTTATGTGAGTTATTTTATCAGACATTCCTGTTGTGGTATGTGATGTTTTCCTTATTTAGAAGAGAGGGAAACTGATACCCAAGTAATTGTTACATCCAAAGTCATAAGTGATAGAACCAGAACTTGAACCCAGACAGAAATGTGTATTTCTCGTATATCCAAGAAAACCTTCCTTTTGCTCACTGTTGCTTTAAGCTGTAGAATACTGTTGTGTAGAATATTGTCCTCTCCTGTCATTCCCTGGTTACTTTTCAGTTTCTTTAAGGGAGTTATTTAGTATATTACTGTTTTCGGTTTTCTCTTGATTGTATCGTTGGCATGAATTTATTCTTTCTCATTGGTTTTGTGGAAAACAAAAACCCAGTAATCCCAAATCCTCACCATTTATCATTCTCCTATTAGTAAGCTGGGAAAGAAGGAAAGCATTTCTCTTAAGGCCTGTGAATTGTATCACCATGCCAGACTGCTTTTCATCCTGATGGTAAAATAACGAAAACCAGCAAGAGCTAAATAGCTCTCTAGCTCGTACTGAGTCCAGCTGTCATAGATCCCTTAATTTCTTAGTTTTAACTTTGTGAGTTCACACATACAACCTTCACAAATTCAAGGATTTAGGACACTTCATGACTAAATCCTGGGAAATTATGTGGGCTACTGAACCCTATTGGTTTGGATAATGGAGGGTTGAGTAACTTAATAATGAGTTTATTCATGTTGAAATTATGCTCTTATTACTTTGTTGTATATTTATTTGTGCTTGCATTTAGAATCTCAAATATTTTCTGTAAAATTTTTCCTAGAAAAGTTTTACCTTTCAACTCCTTTGTAGATTTTATAGGGTGGAAGGTTCATCAGGGTGATAATTACAGTAGGGAAATGAAATTTAACTATGATCTGTGACTCTTCCTTACATTTTGTCACTATGAAAACCTTTTTATTTTTTCACTATAGAAGTATTACACATTTGCTGTTTAAAAAAAGAAAATGAAAACCATAGAAAAGTTAAAATCATCCTCTTATTCCATTGTCAGCTTGTTAATAGCTTAGCTGTTCCTTCTAGGATCTTCCTAAATGCATATGTGAACATAGATATATTAGTCTGTGCGTATATAGCATACGTTGTTTCTTTTAATAAAAAGTGAGTCATGCCATTTCTATTTTGCGATTTATTTTTTGCCCTCAGTATCTTGGCTGTTACTACTCATTCCCCTACTGGTGGTTAGATGGCCTCCAGCTTCTCACTATTATGTTATTGCTTCAAGAAACATCTTTCCACATAGATTTTTGTGTCCTGTGAGTATTTCTGAAGGGCAGGCTTGAAAAAGTGGAATTACATGGTCAAAAGGCATACTCCTTTTTTTTTTTTTTTTTTAAAGATTTCACAAACAATGTCAAATTGCATTCCAAAAAGATGGCATAAGTTTTCCTTCCTATCAATATCTAGGCTATTTCACAGTTATATTTGATCATACATACATATCATACATGATATGCCTGATATCATCAATCCCTCCATCTTTATCAGCTTAATGAATTTTAAGAAGGTAATTTATGCTTTGTAGAAATTGACCTTTATTTTTATAAGAATAATGAATGTACTTGATAGTACAATGTTAAACAATGGTAAAAGTGCCCCCCAAACAGGATCCTTTACAGCAGTCTCTTTCTCTTCCCCATACAGCCCTCATAAAACAAGTACTTATAATTCTTGCAGTTTTTTCACCTAGAATATATCTCCATAATTCTAAATATTAGGCATACATCACTCAGCATATGAATCCTAGGTATTTTGACTTTCTCTGTGGTCCATATATGCCCATACCATACATGCCCAAATATTAGGTGAGGTTTTTCCTCCTCCAATCATCCCATCATCATCTACTCAAAATCTTAAATAGTCACCTAACATGATTTTTCACTTTTATTTTGAAGAGCAAAGTGTTCAAAAAGGCACATTACTTGAAATAGTTTTATTTGATCCTTATTACCTATGCTTATAGAAGGTAGCTGACAGAAAAATAATTAAGAGGGAAAAAAAGAAAGGTTGAAATTAAACATAGATCTAAGATTATTTTCTTGACTCATATTGCTAGTATTCATTTTAGCTATATGACCTCGGACAAGTTGCTTAGCCTATTTGAGCCTCTGCTTCCTCATCTATAAAATGGGAGTAAAAATAGTTGTGAGGATTTAAATACATTACCATACATTAAGTACTTAGAATGTGCCTAGCATTAACTACAAATATTAGTTATGTTAATCATAAGAGACCTTTTACAAATCACTAGCAAAAATAGTCCAGTAAGACACTATTATGGGATTTATGAAAAAACTCCCATAGAGCAAAATGTGTTTCTGAACCAAATTAGAAGAAAATGAAAACGACTTACTCTAGGAAACTGTTAGGTAATATAAAAAGTGAATCTGATAATGATAGGTAAAGTGTTTCAGAAAATGGGAAAACCAATGTTTCTAAGGTAGTAATACTTAAATATGTATGTGTAGACTTACAGGTTTGGAGAACAGTGGCAGCAGCCTGATCCAATTTTCCCATCCACCTTTCTGTAAATCTTTAAAGCCAACAGAGAGCGCATATCCATCACACATCACCCATGCCTTCAGCATTATTAAGAAACAGGTTACCAAGACCTTCAGATTCCCTCTAAATAGAGAAATAAATCAGATTCCAAGAACTTCTGCCCAATCCTGTGGACGTAAAGAGGAAGAGAGAGAAGGCTTAGCAGGTTCACTGATAGAATTTAGGGCCATGCAAGACTTCGATGTAGCCCAGAATATCACGTCCAAAAGAGAATCTACCACTGAGGTCCAAAGTATTGAACACAGCTTTGAAATTTGGTAGTTTGCAGCTTTAGCCACAGCTAGGGGCTTGAAAGTTAGCAGTGCAAGTGTAACTTCAGTTACAAGCAGTACTTTATAGGGAAGGGGTGGACACATGGCAGTGAGGAGAAAGAAGAGGAGAAATTAATACTCTTTCAGAAAAAGAAAGAGAAAGTCAACTTAGGAGTGTTCTTGAACCAGGAACTCTTGACCATGAAGTGAATGGCAATAGGAATGAATGGACTACACGTAGACAGAATACATAGGAATTTTTTCTACTACAGGAAAAAATGTGAATCAGAACATCTCAACTGGCGAAAATCTTCCCCTCCCCCACCCAAAAAACATAAGGCAGAAGAAAATTGACACAACACTCAAAATGAAATAAAATGTCCTCAAACCAGTGTTTGGGGATATGGGGGAAAAAGAAAACCTTGAGTCAGAAATATAAAACTAAGAACAGAAACAGCAAGAAACAGGGAAAAGATCAGAGTATATTAAACTCAGAAAAACACATATCAGAACTGAAGACTAAGTTTTAAGGTTCATACCAAACAGATTCAAATGCAAATGTAATAAATGACATGGAAGAGCAGCAGGAAGACAGTCAAGAGAATGAAAATGAGATTATTTTTTAATTGACATTTTAAGTGGAAGATGGGTCCAAAAAGTCTAATGTGTAGTTGTTGCCTCTCAAGAAGGAAGAAGAGTAAAGCCATAATATCCAAGAAAACTTTGTGGAAATAAAGATCTGAATCTCTACATCAGAAGTTCATACCAGAAGGTAAACTACAGGATACATTCTAGTTAAGCTGTAGGACTTTAAAGATACAGAAAAATTTTCCAGGCTTCCAGGCGAAAGATGAAGTACATTAAAAGGGCCGGGGAAGTGGACTGGTATTCGATTTCTCAAAAGCAACATACAAAGCAAGACAATAGTGGAGTAGCATAAGGAAAGAAAATGCTAAGCAAAGATTTTTTATATCCGCTCAGCTGTTTTTCAAGGGTTAAGACAATAGAAAAAGCTCTAAACATGCCAAGAATTCAGGGAATACTGCACTCACTAGCCCTTCCTGAGGAAACTGTTGAAGGATAAGTTTCATCTAAAGATGTATGGGAAATTTTCTGCAAAAAAGGTGGATAGTGATTGCATGTATATTTGAATTAAGGTTAAAATTAGGAGTAGGGACATAGGTAGAATAGTACATAAATGTTACAGGTTCTGACAAAGTAGAAAGGGCAGCTAAAAAATGTGGGAGGGGAAAGGAAAAGAACTAAGACTAATAATTATAGCTTAGTTATCACAAGGGACTCATGTGAAACTGAAAGCAAAGATTAGCTAAGGAAAATGATATATGGAAACATAAAAGATTTAAAGGTAAGCTTTAGAAAAAAAAAATACAAACCTTTAGAAACACTGAAATGTTTAAAAGGCCAAAGAAAACCATCATGGAGAATCATGATGCCCACAGTAATTATAACAAAATAATATGACAGAATTGCAATCAAACCTACCAGTCACATCAGTGAGGATTCTCTCACCAATAAAAAGATTTTCAGATTGGCTCAAAAATCAAAATCCAATAAACTATTATTATATGTCAGTTACATTTCAATAAAAGTAAAAGAAGGAACAAAATCAGAATCCAACTTTAATATAAGAGGTCCTTAAAACAGTTAGAAAGATGGACAGAGATCAACCAAGCAAATAGAAATAATATGAAAGCAGGATTGGCAATGCTGAAACCAAAGTAGAAGCCAAACCAAAAGCGTTAAACAACGAAGGAGGATAGTTTGTAATACTGAAACCCACAACTTACAACAAAGATATTAACACTTAAAAATACATATGCACTAAGTGACAGCAATAATCTTGACAAAACAAAAGCTAAAAGAAATGCCAGTAATAAAAAGAAGCACTAAAAATTGGACACTGACCCGCTCACCACAAGATAGGTGCAGTAGACAGGAAGTAGAGATAAAAAAGATCTAAACATAATGAGACAAATCTTCAGGTCTATCTATCATAGCATCCTAAATACAATATACTCTCTCTTAAACACAAAATATTCACAAAAGTCTTTTCATAGTTAAGGAAACATCAGTAGGTCCCATAGAAGAAAACAAAAAGCAAAAGGGCATTTCCACCTTGAACAAGAATTTCCAGCCTTGTACAAGAATGATCATAGTGACTTTATTCAGAGTAGTCAAATACGGATGGAGAATGGATAAACAAATATATTGCTGAAGTGCGTTATCAGCGGGACACCTGGGTGGCTCAGTTGGTTAAGCGTCTGCTTTGGCTCAGGTCATGAAGTCAGGATCCTGGGACATTGGGCTCCTTGCTCAGCTCCTTGCTCTGCTTCTCATTCTATCTGCCATTCCCCCTGCTTGTGCACACACATACTCTCTCTGAAATAAATAAAATCTTCATTTTTAAAAAAGTGCAATATTAGCAGTAAAAAACAATGAACCATTCATATAATAATATGGATAAATCTCAAAAATACTATGCTGTATGAGCGAAATTAGATATAAAAATGTCTGTAGCCTTTTATTCCATTTAAATAAATGTATGCCAAATTAACCCATAGTACTAGAACTTCTGGGGGAGGAGGAAGATGGGAAAGGACATGAGGGTGCTTTTTAGAGTGACAGATAACTTCTCCATCTCAATACACATTCAAAATGATGCTTCATTTAAAAGAAAAAAACCCTTGGGTAAAGGGGGAATATAAACAAATTACAGAGTTCCTAAAAAATTATGATAATGAAAATACTATGTGTAAGAATCTGTGGAATACATTGAAGATAATGAGCAGAGGGAAATTCATAGTCCTAAATGTTTGTTAAAGAATAAAATTCAAGTAAATTTTTAAAATCTTACTGACTTTATTCAGTCATTAATAAGTTGTGCAACATCCAGTCTAGCAGATATTTTTATAGACCCAAGTTGAGTGGGAACAAGGAAGTACACTGGGCATTTGCTAATTGGTTAAAGCTGGGTTGCTTTTCTTATTGGAGCAAAGGGAAGTTTTGGACCTAGGTCAGGCACTGTATGCTGAGCAGGTACTCACTAATAAGTTACCAAAGCCTGCCTTTTCAGGGAGAGAGGAATATAGAAACTTCGGTACTAAATTCTTGGTTTGCTGAGGTGGCTTAGCCTGAACAACTCCAACTTGGACCTAATCTGGTTACTTTATCACAGTAAAAGTAATAGTAATAATATTAATTAATAAATCCCAACTCAGAAATGAAAAAAGAACAACAAAGTAAACCAAAGGAAAAAAAAAAAAACAACAACACAGAAAACTAAAGATAAAATTAGAAATATATGAGTTAACAGAAAAACTGTACACCAAATTGATGAATCAGTCCTGGACCTTTAGGGGGATATCCACAAAACTGGTAAGCTACTGGCTAGTTTAATCAAGGAGGAAGATAAAGCACAAAATATACAAAATAAATGACAAAGGAAAAAACTTGATACAGAAGAAATTGAGAAAATCATACGCAACCATTTTATACACTTAGGCAAATAAATTTGAAAACTTAGATGAAATGGATTCTTAGGAAAATACAGTTTAAGAAAACCTCACTAGAGATTTTATAAAAAATTATTTTCAACTTAATGGAAGAAACATTTATCAAGGAGCTAGCCCACAAAACACCAAACCTATGTGATTTCACAAAGGAATTCTGTAAAACCTTTAGAAACCATACATTCCAAACACTACATCAATTACTTCACAACGTAGAAAATGCAGAAAAACTTTCCATTTTCTTTTTTACAGACTTTCCAATTTTTATGAAGCAAGAGTAATAGCAATTTCTAAACCTGTTAAAGATGGTACAAAAAATGAAAATTAGAGATCTGTTTATGAATATCAATGCAGTATCCTAAATATTGTGCAGTCTTTAACACTACATCAAGAAAATATATCATGATGAAGTGAGGTTTATAGTAGGAATACAAGGATGATTTAGTATTTTGAATACTTGATACAATTCACCGTATAAAGGGATTTAAGGAGAAAAATCATTCTCTTTATAGTTGCTGAAAAAGTCTGTGGCAAAATTTAGCACCTATTCCCTTAAGAAAATGGGAATGGATAGATCCTTAACATGATTTTCATAAATACACATGCACATATATGCATACATTGACCTAAATCCTAAGGCCAGCATCTTAAGATAAACACTAAAATCAGAAACAAAGTAAGGATGTGCATTGTCTCCGGTATATAACATTGTACTGCAGATATGAAAAAGTGCAGCTAGGAAAGAGAAAACAATTGTAGGCATAGTAATGGGAAAAGAAATAAAAGTCCCTTTGCAGATGGCATGATGGTTCATCTGGAAAGCCCTGGAAAATCAATGACAAAACTATTTCAAAGTAATTTAGCAAGATTGAAGGTTATAAAATAAATCTTCATGTACTCAGTAACCAGTTACGCAATATAATGAGAGAAAATTGCTTTTATAAAGCAAAAAAAATAAATTCCTAAGAATTTGGTTTTAACAATGAAAATCTACATAAAGCAAGCTATAAAACATTTCTTAAAGACACAGTATACAATTGGGGAAACATTCCTTGTTTTTGGTTAAGACCTCAACCTCATGAGGTCACTTTCTTCCTGAGTTAATAAATTTAATGAGATCCTAATAATATCAGCGATTTTTGGTGTAGAACTAAACTAGTTAATACTGGAGTTCATTTGGAAAAATAAACATGCAAGAATATCAAAACATTAAGGGGGAGATCTCTGAGTGGAGTATAGCCCTACCAAATATCGAAATATATTAGGAGGACTCTATAATTTGAAAAGCAAGATACTGGCACATGAATAGACCAGTAAAACACTGTTAAGTCCAGATACGGACACAGCTACATATGGAAACCTAATGCTTTATTGAAGTGGTATTTCAAATCACTAAAACAAAAGGGACATTTTTTTTTCCCAAAGATTTTATTCATTTATTTTGACAGAGATCACAAGTAGGCAGAGAGGCAGGCAGAGAGAGAAGGGGAAGCAGGCTTCCTGCTGAGCAGGGAGCCGGATGCAGGGCTCCATCCCAGGACCCTGAGGATCATGACCTGAGCTTGAAGGCAGAGGCTTTAACCCACTGAGCCACGAAGGCGCCCCCAAAAGGGACATTTTAATAACGTGGCAGCATTAGACAGCCACTTAGGAAAAGATGACGTAGGTCAGTTCTTCACACCATGCATAAGAATAAATTCCAAGTGGATCAGAGGTCTACATATTAAAAAAATGTACAGATAGCAAAATATGGGTAAACTTTTTTCTATGCAGTGGTTATAAGGAAAAGTTTTCAATGAGTCAAAATCAAGTTACAATAAAATACTGATAAATTTTACTACTTTTAAAATATTAATTATATGACAACTTTATAAGCAAAATCAAAACTTGCTATATATTACAAAGTTCCTAAATACACAGAACTTTAAAAAAAAAAAAATCTAAGAGACTGGGGTGCCTGGGTGGCTCAGGAGGTTGGGCTTCTGCCTTCGGCTCGGATCATGATCTTAGGGTTCTGGGATCGAGTCCCGCATCGGGTTCTCTGCTCTGCGGTGATCCTGCTTCTTCTCTCTCCCTCTCTGCCTGCCTCTCTGCCTACTTGTGATCTCTGTCAAATAAATAAATAAAATCTTAAAAAAAAAAAATCTAAGAGACTAAAAACCCTAAAGAAAAAAGAGCAAAAGAACACACATTGTATCAACATACAAAAGAAAATAAAAAATGGCTCTGTGTAAAACAATACTGAGCACATGTTGGTTTGTTTTTTGTTGTTTTTTTTTTTTTAAGATTTTATTTGTTTGACACAGAGATCACAAGTAGGCAGAGAGGCAGGCAGAGAGAGAGGAGAGGAAGCAGGCTCCCCTCGGAGCAGAGAGCCCAACGTGGGGCTCAATCCCAGGACCCTGGGATCATGACCTGAGCCGAAGGCAGAGGCTTCAACCCACTGAGCCACCCAGGCACAGCCACATGTTGGTTTTTAATACCATTCCTCACTGAAAAGAATGAGAGCTCCTTGGAGAAATGGGTGAACAATGTAGATAGAAAATGATCCTGGAATATCTTGATATGCCAGAAAGTAAGTCAACACTTAATAAGTAATGATGGGAGCATGTCACAGGGATGTAGGAGCCAGTTTGAGGGAATCCAAGTAGCTGAATATGGGATGATTTGAGCCCCAAAATAATTGAGGACATTGATGGATTATAAACCATTGGGGTGAAAAAGAGGTGTGAATTCATACTGATAATAAAGGTAGATAGGTAGGCAAATATATGAGGATGATGGAAGAATTTTGTGCTGACTGGTAAAAGAGTACTAGAATTACAAAATTATTTTGTAGCCATCATAGTAATGTTTGGTTTGGCAGGAGTTACTGGATGCTAACTTTAGGGGTGGGATGGAGTGAGATTTCAATGAGAAACAATATTTGCACATTTTAAAATACATCTGCAAGATTTCTTATTAGTTGTAAGGAGAAAAATAGTGTACAGTGGAAAACTGGATAGCGCCTTGAAATAATGATTAAAATTAACACCAGCAGAGAGGGCCGCATAGGCATCTTATGCCTCTGGATGTAATGTTCTGAGAAGGTTATCTCCCTTATGTAGCATTACGGGGATATAACTTGATCTAATGCGGAAACAGGAGGACCATCAAATGAGAAACATTCTATTAGGAAGGTGGAGAGAGAGCCTGCATTATTCAGAAGTAATCTTCCAGATTAAAGGAAGCTAAGGACACAAATAGGACATGGGATCCTGGATGGAATGGAAAAAGGCTATATAAGGACATTATTGGGTCCATTGGACTATGGATGGTAAATTGGGGGAAAGTATCTCATTAATGTTAAATTTCTTGAAACTGTTAACTCTGTGGTAGTTATGAGAGAACAATTTTATTTTTAGAAAATGCGTACTGAATTTGGGGTGGACAAATAGATATTAATTATGCAACTTACTCTCAAACAGCTTAGCAAAATGTCTATGTATTTAGAAGAATAAAACAAATGAGGCAAAATGTTAATAATTGGCAGATCTCAGTGGAGTACACAGGATTTCATTGTACTATTGTCCAAATTCCCTAGAAGTTTGAAGTTCTTCCCAAGTAGAAAGTTTAAAAAAAAAACAAAAAAAACTACACTAACATACCATTTTTCATCTGTTACATTGGCAGAAATAATCTCACTGTTGCTTATGCAAATGCAAAATGATAAAATTTCTATGGAGGAAAATTTGGTAATACCTAAATAAATTATATGTGCATTCGCTCTTCTACCCAAAGAATATACTCTGAAAGTATACCTCAGGCAGTTTTAAATGTATATGTATACATAAATGCGTAAGTTTGTTCATTGAGGCAATGCTTGTAATAGCAAAACACTGATGTTTTGTCTGTCCAAAGGAGATTGATTGAGTAAACACAAACACAGCAGAGTACTGTACCGCTGAAAAAAGAATGAAGAGAAGATGTCTATGCACCGAAAAGGAACAATTTCTAGGATATATTTCTGAATTACTAAAAGCAAAGAACAGAAATTTAGTGTGTGGCCTTTTCTGTAAGAAAGAAGAATAAGGAAATAAATACACCTATTTACCTTTTCAAAATAGACACACACAAGAAGGGTGAACCAGAAAGCAATAAAGTTAGTTACCTGCCTGCAAAGGTGGATGGTGAGACAGGAGATTTTTTCCAAGTTGCAACTTTTTATAGTTCTTTATATTTGGAAGCAGAACAGTGTTTTAGATAGGCCCCAGAAATGAAATTATTTCAGTAAGGATGACAGGGAAGACTAAAAACCAAACTCAGTTTATTTCAAATCATAACATAACCACAGTAAAGGCGGGAGAAATAAACAATCCAAGCAACTCTAAAACTCAATACTCTGACCATTAATTTAAGGAGATGGGACTACAAAGAAATTCTGGACTCATAAGTTTGTTTTTTGCAGCAGTATGGATGTAATCCTGCAACTACTAAAATGTATGGAAGGACTGAGCGAATGAGTACGTGTAATTTGGGTGGAAGCCAGGGTTTTCACTATGGAAGAAGAGAGCTCCAAATACAGATGTGGGAAGATAAGGGAAAGCCCTAAAGGATGGATTGGAATTGGAGTTAAAAGTGTGAACTCATGATTTCCTGAGATAGCATATCTATGTATGATATATTCCAGTTCCATCTACTGAAGGACCCAGAGACAGAGACTTCGATAGTGCTGAGCACATGGAGTCCCCACATCTTTATTTCCGATAGCCCCCACTGAAAGAAACTGGGGCTCTCTGAAGAAATGGTTGATTCTAGGGTTGGGACAGGAAAATGAGTGTCAGATAAACCTGGAATATCTTGTTATGCCAGAAAGTAAGGAGTTGCTCAAACAATGATACAGGCCTGTCAGAATGACATGACTCAGCTGGATGGGCTCCCATTGGCTAAATCTGGAACAGTTGGAGCTCCAGAAAACTAAGGACTATAATGAATTATAGGGCACTGAAAAGTAGGAATCCATGAGTGAATACCCATAATAAGAGAAAAAAGAAGGATCTTCCCTACAGAAGAATGCCAACTAAGAATATGGAAGAAATTCTGAGGCTGGCAAATCCTAGTTACAGATTGGGCAGGATCCTTTTTGGATGCTAAATCTAGAGTGAAATTTGGATGAACAGTATTTGTATAGACTTTAAGTATCTCCCTGTAGATTGCTTATTAAAAGAGGGAAAATAGTAGGGCTGCTGTGGAAAACCAGGCCACACCTAGACCAGGTCTTCTCATCACTGATAAGACGCAGGTGGAAATCCCATCACCTGGCTTTGCTACCGCTACCCTGAGAGACATTGTTAACTGGAGACGTACAACAGGAGAGAAAACCTCACATAAACCTGAAAGGAAATCTGTGTGGAAGAACTCCAGATTATTTGTGTGGATGCACAGCTGTCAAGGAGAGGGAGCCCAACTCCCCACTTCACAAGTGTAGACTTCACAAAGTCGCTTCCGGAAAGTATAGTGTGTAGAGGGGTTAGGAGTAATTTTATAACAAAAAAACCTGAAAAATACTGCTTCAGGTAGAGGTGACCAAGGTCAATACCAACAGGGGTAAGTCATGTTAGTAGTAGGTTTCCTTATATGATTTGATGAAAAGGGTACTTCTCAGTACCGCTGATCTTTTTTCCAAAAAACCACCCTGGCCTGATGCTGAGGAAATTATGAGACAGATCTCAGGAGAGGATCATTGAACAAAATACCTGACCAGGGACTCCTCAAAACTGTCCAGGTCATCAAAAACCAGGAAAGGAAAACCTGGGAAATTGTCACAGCCAAGAGGAGCTTTAGGGGACATGACAACTCAATGTTATTTGAGGCTTGGAAAAGAAATAGAACATTAAGTAAAAATGAAGGAAATGCAAAAATAGTTCACATTTTCTAAAGTTTTATATAAATGGAGTCACACAGCATGTGCTCTTGTCTGTTTTTTCGCTCAGTGTAATTATTTTGAGACTTATCCATGTCGTGTGTATCAACTCATTCCTTTTTATTGCTGAGCAGCAATATGGAATCACTATGTGGATATGCCATAATTTGTTTACTCATTCGCTTGTTGATATTTGGGTTGTTTCCAATTTTGAGCTAGTACGACCATTCATGTATGTGTGTACATGCACAGACACATGTCTGTGTGTGGATCTTTCTTTTCATTTATTTTCGGTAAATAGGAACGGAATGGGTGATAGGTGGCATATATTTAACATTTTAACAAACTGCCTCTTTTACAAAATACTTTTGTACTATTTTACCTTCCCGTCTGCAGTGTTTGAGAGTTCTTGTTTGCTGCCTAGACCATAGAGGGTTGGTGTTTTTGTTTTTGTTTTTAATTTGGGGCAATCTAATAGATGTACAAGAGTGTCTCATGGTTTTAATTTGCACTTTCCTAATGACCAGTGCTCTTGAGCATCTTTTCCTGACCTTGTTTACCATCCATATATCTGTGAGTAGTTTGTTGTGTTGTTGTACCTGTTTTTTTAATTGGACTGCTTCAGTTGAGTTTGGGTAATTCTTTGTATATCCTAGGTACCAATCCTTTATCAGACATGTGATTTGCAAATAACTATTCTCCAGTCTGTGTCTTATCTTATTCTCTTAATAGTATATTTCAAGGACCAGTTTTTACTTTTGATAAAGTCCAAATTGTCAGCATTTTTCATTTATGTATCATACTTCCGATGTCATATCTAAAAATTTTATGCCTACCTAAGGTCATGAAGATTCTCTCCAATTTTTTTTTTTCCCTAGAAGTTTTATAGTTTCAGTTCTTTTAGGTCGGTGATCCACTTTGAGTTAATTTTTGTAGATGACGTGAAGTATAGATCAGAATTGGGTTTTCTTTTTGTTTTTTTAATTTTGTAATCTATTCAATCCAGCACCTTTTGTTGAAAAGACTATCTTTTTTTCCACCAAATTACCTTTTCTCTTTTTTTCTTTAATTTTTTAATTGGATGTGGTTGACACAATGTTAACCTTGGTTTCAGGTGTACAACATAGAGGTTATCTTGCCCCTTCTGTTTTTATATTTCAAGATTTTGTTCACTGACGGTGTTCTATTCTTACATCCCTGAAGAATTTCATTTTTTTCTTAAAAGTTTTTTTTAATTTATTTATGAGAGAGCATGTGCATGAGCAGGGGGGAGGGGCACAGGGAGAAGCAGACTCCCCACAGAGAAGGAGCCTGATGGAGGGCTCTGTCCCAGGACCTCAGGATCATGATGACCTGAGCCAAAGGCAGATGTTTAACCAATGGAGCTACTCAGGTGCCGCATTAATTTTATTTTTGAAGGTTTTGTTTTGTTTTGTCTTCTGCTCTTTATGTTGCTTCTGTTTCCTTATAGGTTGTTTTTTCCTGAAGATTTGTTTTGGTCTTTCACATTCTCAGAGGCCTTTGTTTTATTTTGTTTTAAGATTTTATTTATTCATTTGAGAAAGTGAGCGAGAGAGCCCACGAGCAGGGCCAGAGGGAGAGGGAGAAGCAGGCTTCCCGCTGAGCAGAGAGCCCAATGCAGGGCTCGATCCCAGGACCCGGGATCATGACCTGAGCCGAAGGCAGAAGCTTTAACCCACTGAGCCACCCAGGCGCCCCTCAGAGGCTTCTCTTAAATGATTGGTGATCCTTGCCTGTCACTAAGCTGCTGATCGTACTGAATGAGCCTGAGGTTGGACTTTTTAAGGAATAAGATTCACTGCGGTGATTGGTCCCTTTTTAAATCTTGAGTGCTTTGCACTGGTGCTATGATCTGTTTAAATGTGTTTTTCTTTTTCTCATGTTTTGTTTTCAGTGTTTTTGCAGAATTCTCAGCCAGTCTTTCATTCAACATCTCCATATTCTCTCCTCTGAGAATTCATATCAGACATTTATTAGATCTTTACATTTTATGTCCTTTTAACCTCTTTTCTGTATTTCTGTTTTTCTTTGCTGTGTTTTGGTTGTTTTCTTAATCTTCCATTTCCCTATTTCTTTTTTAGCCATGTTTGATCTATTCATTGAGGTGTTTTCGTGGGGGGTGTTTTTTTCATTACAGCAGTTATATTTTTCATTCACAGAAGTTATATTTGATTCTTTTCAGGTCTGCCTGATGACTTTTTATTATTTTCTTCATTTTTTAATAATAATTTTCCTTTTTTCAGATTTCTTTTTTTTCCTTAAGATTTTTATTTTTTTTAAAGATTTTATTTATTTATTTGACACAGAGAGAGAGACAGAGATCACAAGTAGGCAGAGAAGCAGGCAAAGAGAGAGGAGGAAGCAGGCTCCCGCTGAGCAGAGAGCCCAACACGGGGCTCGATCCCAGGACCCTAGGATTACAACCCAAGCCTAAGGCAGAGGCTTTAACCCACTGAGCTACCCAGGCGCCCCTAAGATTTTTATTTAACTGAGAGAGAGAGAGATCATGAGAGGGGAGAGGGTTCCAGGGAGAACCAGACTCCCTGCCGAGCCAGGAGCCCAATTCAGGACTCGATCCTGAGACTCCAGGATTATGACCTGAGCCTAAGGCAGTTGCTCAACCAACTGAGCCACCCAGGCACCCAAGATTTATTTATTTCGAAGAGAGAAGAGAGCATGCACACACGTGTGTGGTGGGAGGAGGGCGGGGGTGGCACAGAGGGAGAGGAAGGAGAATCTCAAGCAGACTCCCTGCTGAATGAGAAACCCAATGCAGGTCTCATCCCACAACCATGAGATCATGACCTGAGCCAAAATCAAGAGTCAGTTACTTAACAGACTAAGCCACCCAAGTGCCCCTTTTTATTTCATCTTAAACAGTTTTTGGGACCCCTGGGTGGCTCAGTCAGTTAAGTATCTGCCTTCAGCTCAGGTCATAATCCCAGGGTCCTGGGATCAACCCCCACATTGGACTCTCTGCTCAGCTGTGAGCCTCTTCTCCCTCTCACTCTTTCCTCCTCCCTCTCTCTGTCAAGTAAATAAATCTTTAAAAAAAAAAAAAAAAAAACAGTTCTTGAATAGTTCTTTTACTCTGTCTAGCAATTTCCGTGCCTGTTTGGGATTCCTAATCTATTTCTACTGACAATTGTGATGGATTGCTTATTATATGTTTGATTCTTGATTGTGTGCTCATACTTGGTCAAATCTGTGGGAATGCTGAAAGGCCTGAATTGTAGGTGATTATTTCTTGAAATGATTTAGGATGCTTTTGCTGGGTTTCATGGGGCACTAGTGGCCTGAAACTAATGTCTTGAGCTGGGGATTCCCTGACCATCTAGGGTAGTGTAAGTTATATCCTCAGAGGTGCAGGAGAGCAGGCCTGTGATTATAAAATCCCAGCGTAGCCTCTCCACCCAGAACATGGGCAGAAAAGACCCACTTGTAGGTCCTCTTTTGCATGTAGTCAGATTTTTTTTTCCCTACCTACCCTTTCATTGAAGTCGCAGCCCCCTTAGGGATTTTGGTCTCACTCGGGAGTTTCCAATTAAGTTCCCCTGCAGTAAATGGTAAGTTTAACATAGAGTAAGTTGGTTATAGCTCATATGTATAATTCATTAGTATTCTTTCCTAATCTAAGAAAAAAATACTGAAGGAACACCACTTCCCAAGTAGAATGTAGCTCCCCACCTAGTGTGTCCTGGATTTGTCAAGTTAATTCATCCCTGCAATGCTTGGGACATAGTCAGGGGCCTCAGACTAGGTACATTCAGGGGCTTATAACCCTTGCATTGTACAGCTGATCATTTTCTTTGTGTGCTGGAACTATGGAAAAGACTGTATATTCTATATCCCTCTTAAATTACCATAATGTTCATAAGCATGTTAAAGGTTTAAAGAGGCCTTGAGGGGCGCCTGGGTGGCTCAGTGGGTTAAGCCTCTGCCTTCGGCTCAGGTCATGGTCCCAGGGTCCTGGGATCGAGCCCCGCATTGGGCTCTCTGCTCAGCAGGGAGCCTGCTTCCTCCTCTTTCTCTGCCTGCTTGTGATCTCTGTCAAATAAATAAATAATCTTTAAATAAATAAATAAATAAAGAGGCCATGAAATAAGGAAAATTTTACAAATGTATTTGAGCATAATACTTTTTTTTATACTTTTTTTTTTTTTTTTTTTTTTTTTTTACGTTAACAGCCTGTAATGTTGAAACCGAGATGTTTATCATTGTTGACCCCCTGAAACTACAAGGTTATATTCGCTGGCAAGTAGAGTCTGAATAAGATACTCTGCACTGACATTTAGGGGTCAGTAATAAATATGCATTAGCTGCTAACCGGGCTGGCTGTAAAGTGGACAACCTTATATGACGACTATGGATATAAAAGATCATCTCTGCATGGATGTGAGCCGTATGAATCTACTAGAACTTAAAATTCTAGCCAGTGTTTATTAAGTGTGCATTCCAGACACTGTGATAAATATTTCATAATGTCTTTCCATTCCCCTCAGGAAAAAAGAATGTATCACTTCTTTGCCCTGGCCTTCAAGGGTTCTCATCATGTGGCCTCTATATCCTCCTGCAACCCCATCTCGTAGACCTCTCACACAGCACCAGCCACACTGGCCTTTCAGTGTGCCACATATGTTCCAGCCTTGTTCTTGTTCTTTGATCTGCCTAGAATATTCCAGCACCAAATATTCAATTGACTGCCTTTTTTGGCATCAGGGTCTTATCTCACCAAGGGCTTATCTCACCAAGGCCTTTCCTCACCCCTGAATCTTAGCTGACCACTCCTGCCTCAGTTTGACTCTGACTTCACGTGGCCTTGCTTGGATTCCTCCCTGCCAGTAGACTGGTAGCCTGTGTGAAAAGTCTTGTCTGCTTTATTACATTACTCTGTCTTTAGCTTCTGCCACTGTGAGACACACAAATGCTTGATAAACAGTTGTTGAATGTTCAGTGAATAGGGAAAGAAGCTCATAACTTGTTTCACAGCTGAGTTCACAGCCAATGAATGGCAGAGCCACGACCCAAAGCTAGGGCTATCCGAATTCTGTGCTGTTAGCACCACCCCTCACTCTAACAAGGACTATCCCAATCCTTACCACCTTATCAGTTCAAAATGTTGCTAGACTTTCTTTTGGCATTGCCCTCAGAATCTTCCTCTTGAAATCTGGTGGTAGCAGATTTTGATTCTTTGAAAATACATTTGATTTTTTTTTAAATACCTGCAAGTTATTCTGTTAGGTAGTCAAGCTAGGGAAAACTGTTGAGGGAAATGGAATTACAAAGTAGCCACATACAATATGGTTTTCTTCTTAAAACTGGATTTAAAAGAGAGTTCTAAAAGAAGGATACTTTAAGAAGAAGGGGCCTTGGGGCGCTGGGTGGCTCAGTGGGTTAAGGCCTCTGCCTTTGGCTCAGGTCATGGTCCCCGAGTCCTGGGATCGAGCCCCATGTCGGGCTCTCTGCTCAGCGGAGAGCCTGCTTCCTCCTCTCTCTCTCTCTGCCTGCCTCTCTGACTACTTGTGATCTCTGTCGAATAAATAAATAAAATCTTTAAAAAAAAAAAAAGAAGAAGAAGGGGCCTTCTTAAAAGAAAGTTTTCATTTGGGTATAAAATACTTCCATTGTGTGGATTAAGAAACGGATTGTGTCACTTTCATAGTTACACTTGATACATGGGAAAATCAGTTTCCCATACCTGCAGGTTTCCCATACCTGCATACTTAAAAATAATTGCTCAGTAGCTCAGTATCTCAAACTAAAAGATGCATTTGCTTGGTTTTATTTTTGTCAGGCTTTGAATAACAGATTTCAACTTGGTTATTGGTCATGGTAGGAAGTTAGACCGGACCCGGAAAGAAATTGAGCAAAAAGTGTAAAATGATACCCAAAAAATACTAAGTGAAGCAAAAGAATAAGGATGGGTGCCAGACTCTAAAGATTGTTTGGTTGGTACTTTGCCCTCTAGTTGTAACTCACTGTGATATTTGTGTCATATTTTTTTGAAGTTTTCTTTTGTTCCCTGTGTTGCTCCTATTTCCTTATAGATTATTGTTTCCTGAAGATTTTGTTTCTCTCTATTTTCCTGTTTTCTTTCTACTTTCTTCTCACTAATCTCAAAGTTTTGTGGTGTATTATTATATTATTGTAGATATCTACAGTTTCAGAGCTGAAAGGCAAATTGAGAAATCATTTATCTGTTTATTATGTATATTTCACCACAATTTAAAAAAAAGACAAACCGTCTAACCTACTCTTTTTTTTTTTTAAGTTTTTTTTTTTTAATTTACTTATTTGACAGAGAGAAATCACAAATAGGTAGAGAGGCAAGCAGAGAGAGAGGGGGAAGCAGGCTCCCCGCCGAGCAGAGAGCCCAACGTGGGGCTCCATCCCAGGACCCTGAGATCACAACCCGAGCCAAAGGCAGAGGCTTAACCCACTGAGCCACCCAGGCGCCCCTAACCTACTCTTTTTTATAGAGAAGTGACCCACCTAGTTTATGGCAAAGCTTAAATTACATGGTGATCTTCTGATCCTACTCAGCGTTCTTGCTATCACCATTGACATTCTTGTTCGCTAACATGGTAGCTAATGAAGTTGCACCTTATAGAAAGGGAAGCGTCTGTTTTGAAACAAGCGTTTCATTACAAAATAAAATTATCATTTCTGGGGGCTAGATCTTCATTTTTCAGATACCACTTACCACAATTTGAACTAAATTAATTGAGGGGGTTGGGGGCGTATTCGTTCTGTATCATGGATCATTGATTTCTTCTACTTTCAAGACCGAACATTCTTCACGCTCTGAAAGGAAAAGGAGAGACTCATTCGGGATGTTTGACGGTTATGATAGCTGCAGTGAGGACACGAGTAGCAGTTCCAGCTCTGAGGAGAGTGAAGAAGAAGTTGCTCCTTTACCTTCGAACCTCCCAATTATCAAAAACAATGGACAAGTGTACACGTACCCAGATGGTAAATCTGGCATGGGTGAGTATTTCCAGCCTTCCACTGTTACTCAGCTTCATGATGGAGGTTATGTTCTAGTTTGATTTCTTCTGTCATTTCCCTTCCTTAGAATTTTTTAAGGAAAAAAGAAACACAGTCTGAGGCTTACAGTTGGAGATGAGATCCTAGATTTCGGTTTGAACTCTTTATCTTGCCTACCTCCTGTATTCTGGCGGAAGGCAAGGAGAACAAAATAAAAACAAAAGGCTATTGAGAAACATAATGTGGACGTGAATTCAGTCATCAGATAGTAAATCCCCATGTAACTGAAAGTGTGTAGGATCACAGGCTTGTAGAGTTAACAGACGCTTGCAGGGTAAAGTCTCGCTTCTCTACAGAAATTCCTCATGGGATGTTTTCTGTTAACACTTCCATTGATAAGGTATCTATGATTACCAGAATATCCTTTATATTGCACCAAAATTATCCGTGCTCTGGATTTTGTTGTTGAGTCTTAATTTTGCCTTTTAGAGCTACACAGAATAATTCTAATCCTTGTTATAGTGGTCTCCCTTCCCACTAGAACACTCTGAGTAACTCTAGTTGCTTCAGTGATTTCTCATAATATTACAGTGTATTTTAATTCATCGGTATGTCCTGCTCACCATCTTCTAGGCATACTTTGAATTAGTGGTAATGGGGTGACAGCCTGTCCTGCCTTGCCTGAGACTGTCCTCTTTTTAGGATTGAAAGTCCTCTACCCTAGAAAGCACCTCAAGCAAATGTTTGGTCACCTATATAATTAGGACAGTAGGTAGTTCCACCTTTGTCTCCCTTTCTCAGGACTGTGTTTCCACTCATGCCCCAGAATTGCTCTAGCTTTTTTTTTTTTTTTTTTTTTTAAATTTAAGATTTTACTTATTTATTTGACACAGAGAGAGAGATCACAAGTAGGCAGAGAGGCACACAGATAGAAAGGAGGAAACAGGCTCCCTGCCAAGCAGAGAGCCCGATGTGGGGCTTGATCCCAGGACCTGAGCCAAAGGCAGAGACTTCAACCCACTGAGCCACCCAGGGGCCCCTGCTCTAGTTTTTTTTTAAAGTAACACTGATTTTGCATATAGCTGAAACTCTTTCATCTTTTCTACAACTTGACCAGTAAGCCAATTAAACCAGTTTTGTGCATTTGCAGTTAACTTTTTTTTAAAGATTTTGAAGTAATCTCTCCATCCAGCATGGGGCTTGAATTTAGAACCCCAAGATCAAGAGTCACATGTTCTACCACTGAGCCAGCCAGAGACCCCAGTTTTCTGTTTTTTAATAAATGGTATGAGGCTAATTTGAGTATACTTTTAGGAAAGGCGCAAGCAAGGGCTATGGGAGCATGAAAGGCATGCTGAATCTTCACTGGGTCCAACCAGAGAAGGCTTCACAGGGCAGGCAGCCTTTGAGCCAGCTTTGAAGGACAAAGGCAGAAGGCGTGGGAGTAGCCTGTGAAAGGAGCGAACTATACTAGCAAAGGCTGGGAGGTAGGACTTTGAAGGAATAATGCTGGGCCATTCAATTATGGCAGACACATAGGCGACTGACCACAAGAAACATCACTGAGAGATGAAAGACCTGGAAATACAACCATTTTGTGTCCTGCAGTGCCTGAAAACATATTTTTAAATCAGTCAGTGCTCACTGAGGGCCTCCCACAGGCTTCAGATACTTGCTGTCAGCAAAAAGGCTTCCTATTGGCGAAAGCTGAGGGACACACTCCCACTTCATTTGGGAGCCAGACAAGGTCATCTCCAAGGACATCACAAAGACTCGGGCACAGGGGAAAGAAGGTAGATTAAGCAGATTTGGAGTTAAATTTTTGGCCTTGGGCAGAGTTCTAACCCACTGAGCCTGTTTTTCTGTCTGTACAGTTGAGATGTGGTTACCTGCTAGGCAGAGTGGCCTGAAGGCAGGGGTGAGGGAAGTATCCCCAGAAGCCCCATCTGGGGCTGCATACACCAGGGATGCCTGAGAACACCGAACGGGAATAGGATCCAGCCTTGTTTGATACCACTTAGGTTCTGAAGTGAGTCCGCCATGATACCATCCTGATTTTAAAATTGAGGAATGATTCAGGGCCTGAAGAGGAACCAGGAATGATTTCAAACTTACTCCCAGGTTGAGGCTGTAGTAAAATTAGTTTCACATTTCTCTTAATGGCTGTCTTGATAAAGGGAAGCAGAGTAGCAGTGATCGGAGCTTAAATAACTGTCAGAACCTCAGCTGCCAAAAGCCAGGTTCCGGGGCCTCGCCATGGGTCTAAGGGCAAAAGACTGGCGCTGACCTCCGCAGGCCTGTCCATCAGGATGATGGGCAGCAAGTATATCTGCAGAGTTTTCCCCTTTGGATACTGGATGAGCTGCACACTGTGCTGGTCCTTGGAGACCTCTCTCTGAGTGTGGCAGGATATCTGGTAAGAATTAAGCATTTCCTCAGTCCCCAAAGGACAGGCTCTGGGTTTGGAAACAGAAAAGCTTCTGGGGGCTTTCCTTTTGAGACAAGCCGAGTTCTAACCCCTTTCCAGCTACAGTTGATTTTTTTTTTTTTTTTAAGATTTTATTTATTTATTTGAGAAAGAGAGCACACATGCACGCCCAAGTCAGGGGAAAGGGGAGAAGCAGATGCCCAACTGAGCTGGGGGCCCGCCACTGGGTTAAATCTCAGGACCCTGGGATTGTGACCTGGGTCGAAGGTAGCTGCTTAACCAGCTGAACCATCCAGGTGCCCCTGCAGTTGATATTTTAAATCCAAGGCTTAAGACTTTAAATTATTCTGGGAGCAACCGGGTGGCTCAGTCAGTTAAGCATCTGACTGTTGATTTCTGCTCAGGTCATGAGATCCAGCTCAGAGTCAAACCTGCTTAAGATTCTCTCACCCTGGGGGCCTGGGTGCTCAGTGGGTTAAGCCTCTGCCTTCAGCTCAGGTCATGATCTCAGGGTCCTGGGATCGAGTCCCGCATCGGGCTCTCTGATCAGCAGGGAGCCTGCTTCCTCCCCTCTCTCTGCCTGCGTCTCTGCCTACTTGTGATCTCTCTCTGTCAAATAAGTAAATAAAATCTTTAAAAAAAATAAATAATAAAAAATTTTTAAAAAGATTCTCTCACCCCCTCCCCATTCCTAAATAAATAAATAAATAATTTCACATAACCTGTTTCTTACTAAATTTTGGTCTTTTTAGAAATTTTTTATTTCTGATTCTGTCATTTAATGTTGAAGGTTGTGTTGTATAATATTCTAGTTTTGTGCCATTTGCAGATTTGATGATAATGCCCTATAGGTCATATTCTAGTCTTTCAATTAAAAAGTTGAACAGCACAGAGCCTGGTACAGAGAGGTAGGCCGTATCAAAAAATTTCCCATCACTGGGGCACCTGGCCGACTCACTTGGAAAAGCATGTGACTCTTCATCTCAGGGCCGCCATGAGTTTGAGCTCCGTGTTGAGCATAGAGAGTACTAAAAAATAAATAAATAAAACTTTTTAAAAATTGGGGTTGCCTGGCTGCCTCAGTTGGTAGAGCATGCAGCCTCTGATCTTGGGGTTGTGGGTTCACGTCCCACATTGGGTATAGAGATTACTTAAAAATAAAATCTTTAAAAAAAAAAAAAAAACTTCCTGTCATTTATCAGGACCAACTAGGTATAGTCATGTGGTCAGTTAAAACCTACCTGGATGTCTTCTACTTCACCTTAAATTTCTTGGTCACTATTGACAAAGCTGCATGAGATTTTATCAAAGTGTTAACTCTTTTTCCTCTCTTTTTAAGTTGGGTTTTGTTTTGTTTTTTTTTGACAGAGATAGTGCAAGTAGGCAGAGCAGCAGGGAGAGGGAGAGGGTGAAGCAGGCTTCCCACTGAGCAGGGAGCCCAACGTGGGGCTCGATCCCAGGACCCTGGGATCATGACCTGAGCCAAAGGCAGACGCTTAACTGACTGAGCCACCCAGGCGCCCCTAAATGTGTTGACTCTTAAAAAAAAAAAAACAAAAAAAAAACTGCTATTAATACATAATTTGACCCTCGAACAACACGGGTTAGGAGTGCCAATCCCTCACACAGTCAAATATGTGTGTAACCTTTGACTCCCCAAAAACTTAATTACTAATAGCCTACTGTTGACCAGAAGCCTTACTAATAACTTTAACAGTCGACTAACATGTTTTGTATGTTTTTTACATTATATAATGTATTCCTACAATAAAGTAAGCTAGAGAAAAGATTTTTAGGACAGTCATAAGAAGGAGAAGATACATTTACAGTACCATATCATATTTATTGAAAAAAATCCACATACAGATGGACCCACACAGTTCAAACCTATGTTGTTCAAGGGTCAACTCTATACTCTTGCCATGGTTTAGTTTTACCAGTCCAGTACTAGTATCACAAAAGGAAATAAGGCTTATTGAGACTCTATGTGTCCAGGTCTATTTTAAATACTAGAGATGCAGAGAGAATACAGAATAGTCCCTGCCTTGGTGGTGCTTACAGACTCGTCCTGGGAATCATAGTTGGATATGTAGAATTCTTAACAAAGATTCACTGTCCCTTGGGATCACAACTTCTTTACCTAGATGGTCACAGACCTTTTTACTTATCTGTTCTGTAATTTTTTCAACAGAGAACCATTCCGTTTTTTCTCTCTTTAAACATCCTTTCTTCATCTCTAATCCTGTGATACCTTATCTTTCTTTCATGATTTCACAAGAGATTTTTAAGTACTGGTGGAACTACAGGTCCCTCCAGTTTAACTGGGTGGAGATTTAAACCCACTCAGGCATTTGTTTGCTGTGTTACTTTCTAGGTTTGTTTTTTTCCCCCCTCTTTTGAGGAATAAATGACAAATATGGTTGTATGTATTTAACATGTACAACGTGATGATTCTGTATTTACACACACACATACATACATGTTGTGGAATGATTACCAAGATCAAGGTAAGTAACCTATCCATCACTTCATATAGTTCTTCTGTGTGTAGGGTAGTGGAAAAGAACATGATATCTACTCCCAGCAACTTTCCAGTATGCAGTACAGTATTTTTTTTTTTTTTAAGATTTTTTTTATTTGCCAGAGAGAGCGTGCACAAGCAAGGGTGAGCAGCAGGCAAAGAGAGAAGCAGGTTCCTTGCCGAGCAAGGAGCCAGATGTGGGACTGGATCCCAGGACCCTGGGATTATCACCTGAACCAAAGGCAGACAGACACTCAACCTAAAGGCATCCTCACAGTACAGTATTATTAACTATACTTACCATGCTGTATGTTAGATCTTCACAATTTACTGTTTTTATAGTTGAAACTTTGTACCCTTTAACCTACATGTTACCAACCCCCCAGAGGCTGGCAGTCACCATCCTGTTTTCTATTTCTATGAAATCGGCCTTTTTTTTTTTTTTTAAAGGATTCCACATGTAAATAATCCCATACATATTTCATTTAGCATATGCCCTCCAGGTTTAACCCTGTTGTCATAAATGGTAGAATTTTCTTCTTTTTTTGTGAATGAATAGTATTTTATATGTGTGTGTGTGTGTGTATATATTTACACACCGCATTTTGTATCTCCATCTATCAGAGTACATGTAATTGTTTTCATTATCTTGGCTTTTGTGACTTATGCTGCGGTGAACACGGGAATGCAGGTATTTGATTGAAATACTGATTATCAATCAACTAATTATTGACAAGGGCAACAAGAATACAGAATAGGACGAGGACAATCTCTTTAATGAATGGTGTTGGGAAAACTGGATATGCACATGCTAAGGAATGAAACTGGATCCTTGCAGCACTCAACAGAAATTAACTTGAAATGGATTAGACTTTAATGTAAGACCTAAAACTAAAACACAAGAAAATAGGGGAAAGCTTTTTGACACTGGTCAAAACACTGGTGATTTCTTGGTTTAGACACAAAAGCAAAAACAAATGGGACGGGGCGCCTGTGTGGCTCAGTGGGTTAAAGCCTCTGCCTCATCAGGCTCTCTGCTCAGCAGGGAGCCTGCTTCCTCCTCTCTCTCTCTCTGCCTGCCTCTCTGCCTGCTTGTGATCTCTGTCTGTCAAATAAATTTTTTTAAAAATCTTAATTTAGGGGCACCTGAGTGGCTCAGTGGGTTAAAGCCTCTGCCTTCGGCTCGGGTCATGATCCCCGGGTCCTGGGATTGAGCCCCGCATCTGGCTCTCTGCTCAGCGGGGAGCCTGCTTCCTCCTCTCTCTCTGCCTGCCTCTCTGCATACTTGTGATCTCTGTCTGTCAAATAAATAAATAAAATCTTTAAAAAAAAATCTTAAAAATAAAATGGGACTACATCAAACTAAGGAGATCTACCCAATAATGGAAGCAGTAAATTGAAAAGACATCTTACAGAATGGGAAAAAATATTTGCAAATCATATCTGATAACTCCTTCAACTCAGTAGCAAAAAAACAAACAAAAATTCAAATGAAAAATGGGCAAGAACCTGAGTAGACATTTTTCCTAAGAAGACATACAGATGGCCTACAGGTATATGAAACAGGCTCAACATCACTAATTATCAGGAAAATAACTATCAAAACCCCAGTGAGATGCCACCTTACACCTGTTGGGATGACTGTTACCAAAATGATAAGAGATAACAAATGCTGGTGACGATGTGGAAAAAAGGAAACCCTTACACACACTGCTGATGGGAATGTAAAGCTATATATAGCCATTACAGAACACAGTCGGGCAGTTCCTTCAAAAAACTGAAACTAGAACTGTCCTGACCTAGCAGTCCCACTCCCCAGTTCATATCTGCTTACCTATTTTGAACTTCAGTTCTTGTGACCCTTCATCTAATTCTGCCTTTCAGATTGTTGTCCAGTGTGCAAATTTACAAAAGAGGCACATTAGGAAGCAGAGTCTTGTTTTCCTCTTATCAGAGGGAATAATCAAGCATCTACCTCAAGCTCTGAGCCTGTCCTTTCCTTCTTGTCCTCTGAACATAACATGAAAGAATCTGTGTATTACCCTTAGCATTTTCCCGAGACTTGGCTCTTTCAAGGTCGTGCTTCATGTTAAACGTTGCATTGCACTTCTGCTTATGTTTTGTTTATAATCCTCTCAAAAGGCTAGCGCTCTTAGTGTCTATGAAAATGCCTGGCACATGGTGAGCACTAAGGACATGTAAGTGGAATCTGCTTTATATTTGTTTGTGGGTTCGGACCCTTTGTAAAACCTGTTAGACTTTGAGCTACGGTCAAGACTTTCTGGAGCCGTAGCCATGGCATCATACCAGTCTTTTCTCTAACTTTCGTGGAGGCTTTTCCATCGTTTGTGTAACAGAAGACATTGTATGTCTCATGTTTAAAATAAAACCTTTAGGTAATAAGTTATTAAAACTGTGAGATTAAAAAACAGTTTTATTTTATGACCATGACACCCGTGTTTTCGTTTTCTTCATTAGCTACCTGCGAAATGTGTGGGATGGTTGGTGTGCGAGATGCTTTTTACTCCAAAACAAAGCGTTTCTGTAGCGTTTCATGTTCGCGAAGCTATTCATCAAACTCCAAGAAGGCAAGCATTTTGGCCAGACTTCAGGTAACGGTACAGAAACCTTCTTGTTCCTTATATCTGTTATTTCTATGGCTTTCACTGTTTACCTTTCATTTGATTGTGATTCACTACACTCCACTTTACCCAGTTGGCCAGTTCCCACTTTATACCCCACTGTTTGGTTTTTTTTTTTTTTGGAAATATATGGTCCCCAGAGTTTGCTCAGTGCATAAAATGGAGCAGCTGTTATAAATAGACAAGGCATACTATCCAAAGTAAACTATGAACTGTTTCTCTAAGTGAATGAAAAATATGTCTTCTTTTTCTGAATAAGCATAAATACAATAAACACCTTGTTATGTACAGGAACTGAAGCCTTTCTTCTCCCTGTTTTCTTTTGAGTTAATATCAAGATAGAATCATTCAGTATTTGGGGGGAAATGATTTACCCTTTGGTATTATTTCTCCATCATCTTTGCGTTGTACTCCAGATTGCAGCCTGTTTGATACCTTGAACAAATGTGTTTGGTTAATCCAACTAACCTTTTTGAGAACATTCATGGTATAAAAAGAAATTCGTCTTTCTTTAAATGTACAGCAATGCCTACAAAACGGAGATTTGACCATTTGACTAAGTTGTTACTATTATAGCATATAAATAATGTTATTAAGGCACTTAACTGATTTCTGTAATATATTTTATTTGATCACATTTTGCTTACTCTCCTTTAACTTACTGTGATCATTACATAGCACTGAAAGGATTATATAAATTCCCCAGATTAAGGAAATACATCACTTAGATGTATTTCTATATTTCAGATAGACAGTACGTAAGATCCTGAGCAGTGGTCTGTACCCAAATGGATGGCAGTTTGTCACACTGTGAATTTGGCCCATGATCATTTTGTCATTGATCTTTTGCGTTAGCACTAAAGGTATAAACCTCAGTCACTTGCTCTTTAAACATTAAATTATCTTCTCTTACCATATAAATAGCAATGCTTGGCAACCTGCATGAGTGAATAACCACTGGTTTTATCTAGTATAAGAAGGAATCAAGTATCCACCACAGCCTATGTTTAACATCTTATGGGATATAATTTTTTATTAACATATTAATTTGCATATTGCTGTTTTAGTCTGTGCCAGCTCTGCTACCCATGTTAGATGTCTACATTGTAGCAGAACTCAAAAAAACATTTCTCATATTAAAATATCTTGTATGTTTCCTCTGCTTTAATAATTTTCTAAACCCTTGATGTTACTTAAGCAGAATGAGTAGTATGCAATCAGGTTAATTTTCTCGGTGGAGGGGGGTGGATGAGAAAGAATCCTATTTACTTAACTCTTCTTGTTTCAGGGTAAGCCTCCAACAAAGAAAGCAAAAGTTCTTCAGAAACAACCTTTAGTTGCTAAACTAGCCGCATATGCTCAGTATCAAGCTACCTTGCAAAATCAAGCAAAGACTAAAGCAGGTAATATCGGCGAATGTAATAGAGGTGAAATATTTGATACTGACTCATTTAGTTTGAGTTAATGACATTTTAATTTTGCATTTTCGTTAACTAAGCTATTTCTAGGCCGGACTAGTGTATTATGACATTAGGCTTCCTCATGGTTGTTTTGGTTTCAGTAAATTATTCTAGAAGAGAGTAGTTGTATTCCCAAGTTCACAGTGCTTGGGGCAGTATCCTTAGCATTTTTTATTTGGCTTATTTTCTGTGTACAGGTTCTCTATGCTGTGGATGGTGGGGAGCGTTGAGGAGATAAAAAGCAAAGAAATAAGACATTTAGCAATATTGCAGGGAGTGGGGAGAAGAGAGTAGCAAGAAGAGATTGAGGAAAGCATCATTTCTAATAGAAGATTCTTGATAGGAGGGTGACTAGGTGGCTCAGTTGGTTAAGCAACTGCCTTCAGCTCAGGTCATGATCCCGGAGTCCTGGGATCGAGTCCCATATAGGCTCCAGCTCGATGGAGAGTCTGCTTGTCCCTCTGACCTTCTCCCCTCTCATGCTCTCTCTCACTGTCTCTCTCTCAAATAAATAAATAAAAATGTTTAAAAAAAAGAAGAAGAAGAAGAAGAAGATTCTTGACAGGAAAGCAGAGAAGTAGGGAGATGTAACAGGGAGTAAAGCAATGAAAAACCCTCCCGAAGGTATCTGTGGCAGATACCGGATAGAGATCTCATTGAGGTACCCATTAAAAGCTGCTTGGGAATAAAAACCCAAAAGCCTTCACGGCATTCTTTGAACACTTCTGCTCTCAGCTGTTCTTCCCCACTGATTACTGAAGAGCCTTTCTTCCTTCGCTTTCCAAACAGCTTATATTATGTATAGAAGACTTAAACTGCTATTTGTTTGCAGGTATGATCTATGCAAAAGTTCATGTTTATTCAGAGAAGTTCTTAAATCTTTACAGGAAAAAAAGAAAACTTTCTTTCAAGGTGATAAGTTAATTTTGTGTCATTTCACATTGTCTTGTAAATAAAAGGTTTGAGAATTGTAATACATCTACATGTATTTTTTTTCCCCACAGCAGTATCCATGGAGGGCTTCAGCTGGGGTAACTACATCAATAGCAATAGCTTTATAGCAGCTCCGGTTACCTGCTTTAAACATGTGAGTACGGAATTTCTCACCTATTGAAATGCTTAGTCATTGTTTAAAGCCGAAGATACAATAACATCGAAGTATCTTGTCTTTAGAAGGTCTTTATTTTATACTTCGTCATAAAAATGTTACTTTTTATTATACTTATTAGTAATAAAAACAATTTCTAGAAGTTGTGCAAGTGTTCTTTAAAGAAGTTATCATTTGTGGGCAACCCTCTCAGGTCCCAGGACCTCCCTCTTTGGGAGCTTTGTGCTATCACTTTGCTATTGCTCAATAAACCTTGCTTTCTTGCCCACCAAAAAGAATAAAATAAAAAGTAAATTATAATTTGAAATTACTCAAATAGGAAAAAGTACTAGTCTTCTCTAATTTTCATATTAAGCTGAACCATATACAGTTGCTGGTTTTGTATGTCATGTGTATTGGCAGTGTTGTATGGTTCAGCGTAACACAAACCTCCATCTTGCATGTTACCTAAATCTTTGTGAGCTGACCTGATATTTTGGAAAAGGATCTTTCTTCCAGTTATGTTTTTGTCTCCAAAGGTAAAACCACAAAAACAAAGAAGGAACTGTTAGTAATATAGCATTGTGGGCTGAAATATGTGACACATACCAGAAAACCCTTTGCAGGATGTCCTTTTTGGCAAGTAGATTCTTATAGAGTATATGAAGTAATTCAGAATTACGTTAAAAACATTATCCAAAGATAAGTTTGTTCCTTTTGCTCCTCTTCCTTTTTGTTAAATGATCTGTGATTACTTCTCTCCAATACTTTTTTGACCTTACTACAAGTTTAATTTATATTTAAAGATTCTATCTGCTATTTAAAAAAAAAAAAAATCTGTTTGCTACTATGTACAAAAAGAAAAGAGAATTTAGAAAATTAATGAATGAAATTTTGCTTACACTAAACATTTTCTTAAGTTAGGACTTCACTTTCAAATAACAGCATGTGGGCAAAACTGAGCTTGAGTTCTTGCTGTGGAAACTCAAATGAATTTTCATTAGTTCACGGCCAATACAGACTCTTGATCAAGGCAGAGCATATGAAAGCAGTGGTAGAAATATAAACTAAAGCTGAGTTCCTTAATTTGCTAGTTTTCTTTCCTGAAAGTACAGGTGTTCAGCCTTAGTTGGTGGTATAAGTGGGATCCTAGATAACTTTATTCAGTGCAAAGTAGGTGACGTCCTTCACCGTATGGTGGATAGTAGTGTCACGTTTGTGAAATAGATTAAATACACAGCAACAGCAACAGAAAAGAACGGCAAAGCAGATCTTTCTCTCTACAGTTCTTTGTGCTTTTGAGAAACTCAAACTCAGCCTAAGTTCTCAATTACAATTTAACTCCTTCATCTCAGATACCTGGAAATTTGTTGTCTCTTCTGAATAGCCTTTATCTCTTTTCCTGTCTTTAATATTCTGGGGTTAGTTTATATTTTGATACCACAAACCATATAAAGCTGTGTTATGTAAGTAGTCAAGGTATTTTTTTTAAAAAGCATTTCAAAATCCCAGAAGCACATTTTATTTCGTGTCCATGTCTATTAAAGTTCTTTGTAAGAAAAATCTCTACTATAATAATGAAACTGGTTTTGTTTTCAACTCGGCTTTTTTAAGATTAAAGTGTTCTATCATATAGATTAAAGCAGCTAGCCTTATTGTATTATCAGTAATGATACTGTGTGCACTCCCATTTCTCACTCAGGAGCAAAGCATCTCTCACCCAGTGTCTTCCTTCTCCACTCATCTTTCTTTACTGCCTTTTTCTCATTGAGTAGGAAAGCGACTGATAACGATAATTTCTTAGTTTATTTTAGTACAAATGAGTTTGCTTTGTTGCCTTAACCAGTATCTTCACTTGAATCCCTTTGGTTTCAGTCAGACCTCATGCTGCACTTGATTTTATCCTTCAGAGCTGGTTCTTCCCCCAGGTAGTTTTCTAGGTCTCCAAGGAGAGTTACTGGCTTTGGCTTTAGGAAGTCTGTTGTCAGGAGCTGCTGGGAGTGCAAGTCCCTGCCTTGTTTCATCCATCTCCTAGTGTTCTAAGACTCACACTGCCTGCCCTAACACTGGTTGATCAGTAAGGCCAACTTCTTCTAGATTCACTTCTGCCTTGTCCCCAACTTGAGCACACGTTGGGGGCCTTTTCCTGCTCGTAGGGGATTATTTTCCAAACATAATTTTAAGAAACATCCCGTGTGTAAGATGAAAGCAGAACTATTGTGATTGAACCAAAAATTGGGGCTGGGAGCAGTGTCCGAGCCCTGAGTTGAGTGCCTTACTACTTTAAGGTAACCCAACCTCTTCTGGAGTAAGGATCATAGGGAAACAAACACTTTATATTTCCTGGCACTTAAGTGTGATTGTGATTAGTTTTAAAATCATAGGATTTCAGCAGTGGATCTCTTTTTTTCCACAGTCTATCGTTAAACTTCTGGGAATAAAGTTTCTGCAAAGTGTATCATAGGACTGTGTCCTCTTTGATAGTTGCTGTAATTATTCACAGTGCTTCACTGAGTTACTCAGTTACAGCAATGTTGACATTTTTTATAATTAGCAAAGGAAATTGAGCCTCAACTGTTATTAAATATACCTGCTTCCAATCTGTGTATCATGATTGCCATGTACCTAGTATATCTTTCATTCTGTGTAGGTCGTAGTTTGGTAGTTTTGAGACCTTTTTCTTTTTTCTGGTTTTTGATTTTTGGGGGTTTGTTTGTGTAAGTTTCAGAATTATTACTCTTTTCCCAAATAGACATAGTCAGGTTAAGAGGAAGCTGTACTGACTGCCCTGGCAAGGATGGGGTGGGATGGCCAAAATCTTGGCCCCTGACCCTTGGCTTCCCCTTTTCTGGCAGTCTCAGGAGTTGGAAACCACGGAACTGGGTAATAACACTTTTAATTAATCCTAAATCATGCGGTCACAAAACTGTAATATATCTTAAAAATCATCTAGTTCATCTAATCTGTCTCTTATTGTAAATGAGACTCTTGCTACTTTTTTCAGTAGCTGGATTATATTTCAGTTTTGGGCTTTGACCTTCTTTCCATAATTTAAATTTTTTTGTTTTGGGGGTTTTTTCATAGTTTTAAATTAAGCCTCTATAGGGAAAACATTCCTGTGCTTCTTTTACTCATACACTGCTACCACACAGTATTTCTGACACCAGAAGTGCAGGTTTTCCATACATCAAGTAATTCTCCAACACCAGCTGGGTGTCTGACAAGTCAACTTGGTTCTGACACTGTCTACCTGGAGTTAATCATATCCCTCAGGTTAATCATATCCCTCAGTCCCACAAGACTAGCCCCACTTCAGTTACCAATCTGAAGTCCCAGGTGTTACCTATGCTTATGACCAACTGGCTGCAAATAAGCGTTCCCATGACCTGTTCTTTGAGTTCAGTAACTTGCTGGAATGGCTTACAGGGAAACGAATCCTTGCATTTGCCAGCTGATTATAAAGGGGATAATAAACAATACAGGTGAACAGCCAGATACATAAGGCAAGGTTATGAGAAGGCGCATGGAACTTCCCGCTCTCTCTGTGTTATGCCACTTCCTACCAGCCCCATGTAATCACCAGCCCAGAAGCTCTCTGAGCCCCATCTACAGATTCCTTATCCAAATGTCCGCTTTATACTACTTCACTTTTACAAAAGGCCTGCATTAGTACTTGCTGTCACCAATCAAAAGAAACCAGAAAAGGATTTTTGCTTTCAGGAAACAAAAAGCATTTCCTCACCTTATGCTGTTTTGGCTTAAAAAAGGTTTAACAGTTATAGTTAAGATTGATTTTATCTACTTCCGGATGGCAGGGGAAGCCTGTATTTTAGGATTCTGATGAAGGCTTCATTTTATAGGCATGATCAGCCATGAGCTCAGTCTCCACACCCTCACCCTTTCCCAGGGGATGGGGACTGGGGCTGAGAGTTCTAAGCTTCTACTCATAGGCTGGTCTTCATGGTGACCAGTCCCATCCTGAGGCTATCTAGGAGCTCACCTAGAGTCTCCTCATTAGAACAAAAGGTGCTCCTATCACTTAAGAGATTACAAACCATTGAGGAGCTCTATGTCAGGACCCGGGTCAGAAACCAAATGTAAGAACAAAAGATGCTCTTAGTGCTCTTATCACTTAGAAAATTACAAGGGTTTTAAGGGCTCTGTGCCAGGAACAGGAGCAGAGACTGATAATACACACACACATACACATATATATGTATCTGCATATATTTCTATTTTTTTCAATATATATTTCCTGTTGTTTCACTATCCATATCTATCCTAACTGGAAAAATCCACTATATTACTGAAGTACCAATGCCAGTAAGGTGTATGGTATACATTCATGAAATTCACAGGTGATTTTCTTCTAGTAATTTATGTTTGAACCCAAGAGAGCCTCCAGTTGATCAGTGTGTATGCAGAACATTGAATTTTAAAGCAATCTTAATTTTTTTTAAAGACTGTAGTCCTTTTTTTTTTTTTAAGATTTTTTTTTTTTTTTTTTTTGGACAAAGGGATAGAGGATACATGTAGGCAGAGTGGCAGGCAGAGGGAGAGGGAGAAGCAGGCTACCCCCTGAGCAGGGAGTCCGATGTGGAGTTCGCTCCAAGGACCCCAGGATCATGATCTGAACCAAAGGCAGCTACTTAACTGATTGAGCCACCCAGGTGCCCCAAGATTTTATTTATTTATTTGACAGAGAGATCACAAGTAGGTGGGGGGGGGGGGACGCAGGCTCCCCGCTGAGCAGAGACCCTGATGTGGGGCTCAGTCCCGGGACCCTAAGATCATGACTTGAGCCGAAGGCAGAGGTTTAACCCACTGAGCCACCCAGGCACCCCCACAAGAGTTTAGTCTTTTAAATTGAAGCAGTCCTATTTCCTGTGACTTACCTTTTAAAGTTAAGTAAACATTTCTTTCTAGACATTACAGCACAGGCCAAAATGTGCTACTGTCAAGTGGATGTGAAACATATAAACCAAACCTTAAAATCCAAAACACACATGACTTTAGTCATGTACTTACAGATTTGAAATTTCTTTCATTTGGTACTGGACTGTATACTCTGGTGTCTTTGCTAAGACCAGAAATCATCCTTCTTTTTTATCCCTTGATAATAGTTGTAGTTTTGATAGTTTTTTTTTAAAGGCCCTTTGTACACATGTATACCATAACTTTAAAGCTGACTTTAGGGGCGCCTGGGTGGGTCAGTGGGTTAAGCCTCTGCCTTTGGCTCAGGTCATGATCCTCAGGGTCCAGGGATCGAGCCCCACATCGGGCTCTCTGCTTAGCAGGGAAGCTGTGTCCCCCCCTCTCTCTGTCTGCCTCTCTGCTTACTTGTGATCTCTCTCTCTGTCAAATAGATAAACAAAATCTTTAAAAAATAAAAAATTTAAAAACTTAAAAGAATAAAGCTGACTTTACTGCCTCCACAAATATATCTGGTATCACTTACATGATACATTCTAATCCTCTCTTGGACACCTGAACTATATGCCAGGTGTTTTGAGAAGGTAAGGTTATCTGTACTTCTTTGCAACACATATCACAAGTGTGTTTTGGATTTTAAGGTCAAAAGCACAAGTACTTTTGTTTGTGTACGTACAGTAACAGTAGTTTCTCTTCATAGTAAAACTTACGATCCATTTCTCAAGTATGTGTTTATTAGTAAAATAATGCATTTCAAGTAAAATTATTTTTTGGCTTTTTTCCCTTAACCTTGATTACACATACACAGGACTCCACTAAAAGTTTGAATTACTCATGTCCTTTCTCACTTAAGTCAGAACCTCCAAGATGTCATCCTAGATTGCAGAATTTCTTTCTAATGCAAATAAAGCTTCAGTTAGTTCCTGGCACTTGTTAGCGCTCCAGCTGAGTTAGCTGTCACGGGTCTCACCATGCAGTAGAATTTGTACAGGAAAACAGTGGACTCTAGAATAAGAGAAATCGTGCTCACTTCGGCAGCACATATACTAGAATAAGAGAAATCACCTGTCATGTTTTTGTTTTAAAGAAAGCCTAAATAGTCTAGATTATTTTAACTTTAGTCTGTTTTCTAAAGTGGTTCTAGATTTGATCTCCTGATTGTTTAACAGTATTGACTTAATACATTGTTGTTGGTTTTTTTAACGGTGGGCTATTTTACGCCTTTCAAATTAGTAGTCACTGCTTCCTATCCCTTTTTACACACACATAGCCTTCTCCCATTCTTAATCTTGTTTCCACCCCACGCATCCCGTTTTCCTTTTATGCTCTCCTCACACTCCCCCTCATCCTGCTGCCACCACCTCAAAAAGTAGATTCTGGTCTCAAATCAAAAGGTGAGTGGACTTTCCGGAGAAGGAACAATTTTTTTTCCTATTTCAACCAACCAATTCCAATGAGTAGCATTTAGGAGTTCTCCTTTGTGTCTAGTTAATTTCCTGTAATGTTTTCTTCCCTTTTTGGCCAAAAAGTATTTCATCTTTCTCTACTGGATGACCCTTAATACTCATATGCCTGTTAGTCTTTCATTGGTGGCTTTTTGTACAGTTGTCCTACCATCGCTGGGATAGATTCTTCTTGGTTACCTCTGTGCAGCTTCAGGCCTAACTTCTGCCCACTTGTTGAAGATTGTGGGTGGTTATCAGAATAGGTTGGCAGTTCTGTGGAGGGAAATTTGTATTTCTGCCATGAGGCATCATGTGTACAGTGTATCAGCCCTCTGAGAGTCTAGCCATCTGGGCTGTTGGACTGTCTGGGAATGTTCTTGAAGTGCAGGAAATAAGACTTCCCACCCAGTTATTTTTTTATAGACGACAGTCAGGTGGAGGTTGTCATTCATTTGTGCTGGGGAGCCCTCAGTGTTTGGATCTGGCCATGTCCTGCAGGACCTGATGACAGCTTACCTTGCAGGGAAGGAGAGTCGCTCCCAGATAGCCCTCACGAGTGGCCCTGGAGCAGGAAGTGGTGAAGCAGATCTTCCTGATTTGGGAGGAGCCTGAGGTGGACCTCTCGTCCTGAGTCTGGAAGGTAAATTTGTTGTTACCTGTAAATTATGGTTCTGCTAGTTCATGCTATGCCAATCCAGACTTTCAGAGGTATCCCTCCTGCCAGCAAGAGAAGACAGATGACTTGGATGAAGATGGCTGTCAAGCCCTGGGTCATTTCGTCTTCCACAATTAAGAGTATTCATTTTAAACAAAAGGGCAGATATATCTGTGAAGTTACCTTATTATTTCAACACATTGAGCACATGCTATGTAGAAACTACGGTGCTCTTTTTGGTTGTTTTTGTTTCTTCATTTTTTGTTTCTTAGAGTGAACCATATGGATTGGTTTAAGAGGGCCTAGCAGAACCACAACCTTACAGGCAAGAACAAATGTCACTTTCTGCTACTTTCTCCTATACCAATCCAGACTGTAGGGACAAAAACATAATATCCCCCAATAAAGTGAATATTATCCTTATTTTTTAATAAGCCTATTGACCCTTTATTTTCTTTAGTAAAATGTGACTAAAAACTATTTTCTGCAAATAATTGTTAAGGCCAAAAAAAAAAAATTGTTGGTGAAATTGTCATATCTAGCTCTGAGAGGAGTACTCTATGCCAAATTCACTTAGCAGTATGCCAACTTAACCCCCAATTTATCAGCATAACCACGCTTCTTTCTTCTCAACAAAAAATAAACCCATTCCACAAGATTTGGCAGCCAAAGAGGGGTGACTACCCTGCTTTATTGTAGCATAAATTCAGCTGCATCTGTCTGCTCTAATTGGTTCATCCTCACAGAAATGAAAACATGGTCTTTATGTTAATATATCTTAGCTTAACCTACGTTACCTATCATCTTTCCAGCCTCTCCTTTTCTGATCCTGTCTGCTGGCAATAGGGATGGCCCTACAGTCTAGAATGATATAGGGGGAGATAGCAGAACCTGAAGAGTCCAGTCTTTCAATTCAAAAAGAGCAGAAGGAGGTAGTTGTAACAGATGTATTGTTTTTTTGCAGAATTCAGGGAGATAGTTACGTGGCCCTTCCAGAATCACAAATATTTGAGATAGGCCGCTGTCTCCAAGTACTTCGTTGCTTGTGCTACTTAAAGTAATAGCCATAATTTGATTCTGTCTTTGGTGCCCAGATGTACTCTAGTTCAGGATTATTTGACCTTTTCTTCCTCTCCTTCAGAAATGTCATGAACTATTGAGAGGTTAGGGGTTGAGTACTATTTTAGGCTAACCCTCCTGTTGGGTTAGCATCCACCAAAGTATGAGAAGCCTTGCATGGAAGACATTTACCCAATGTTCAAATTGGCTAGATCGTGTAACTCCTAGATGTCTTTGTTTGGTCATCTTTGAGCTCTGAAGCTGTTTTGTCTTTTTCCTGATTTGTTCATATGATCAGGTCTTTGATATCTTTTTCTCTATGTTCAAGGTTCTAAATTATTTTTAACGAGGAGCTGATTGTCAGAGCCACAGAGACTGTTTAGTATTATCAGCATTCCTAAATTCACTTACTTGATTTAATTAACCATTGCCTAAACTTCAAATAATTATAAATGGCCTCAAGTTTTAAGGATCAAAATGTAATGGAAATTGTAATTTGGGCATGTTAGACTTGGGAAAATCTCTTCATGATACTTATTTAATCAGTTTTCTGAGTCCGCATCCTAACCAAGTAGTGTGGAGGCTAGTGATTACCAGTTCTAACATTGAATGTTTCCTCTTTGTTTATAAGTAATAAATTATGTAACAATTTGCCCCATGGTATGCATCTCCAGAAACTCTTCAGCTCCACCTTTTTAATAACTTCAGCTGGTGCTTTTGCCACATGTCCACTTTAACAGACTGTATTTCTGTTTTATGAATTTATCTTAATTTGAAAATACGGATAACTTGAGTTTTGTTTCTCCTGTTACTGGAAACCCCATTGCTGATTGGAAGTATTTTTCTTTCTGCTCTTTGGACAGACCCTTTAAAATTAGAGGTTAAGGTAAAGTGCATTCATTAAGCATATATTTTAAAAGTAATAAGTTTCTCTGCTTTGTCCTGTGAAATCTACTGAGTTTGTGATAGCTTTTACAAAAATTGCTGCTCGGGTCTTATATTAGGACAATGTTGAATTTTGAAGTTGGCATGGATCTATTCTAATATATGTGAAATTCTGTTCATCTTAAGCTTGCCCCTCACACTGGCTTTTTCCAAATAGAATTCTGTGAAAAGGGAAATAACAACTCTATTTTTAGAGAAAAATGAATGAATTAAATGGCACTTTTAATTTAATATTTCCGTTACTGATGGGAATGCTTATTTTACATAATGTGTTTTGGGCTTTATGTTAATAAGATGATAACTTAATAATTTTTATATGACAGGCACCTATGGGGACCTGCTGGGGTGATATCTCAGAAAATGTGAGAGTAGAAGTTCCCAATACAGACTGCAGCCTACCTACCAAAGTCTTCTGGATTGCTGGAATTGTAAAATTAGCAGGTGAAAGCACATGTAATAATTTACCAGAAAATGCCAGTTATGTTTTTATTAACTTGTAAGAAAGCATATTTGTAAATTTCACAAATATTGCCAAGTAAATGAGAAATGCGGTAATAGGGTAGAGAGTAGCAAATTTTTTTTTTTTTTTTTTTTTTTTTTTTAATAAAAAACTGAACAGTAAATACTTTTAGCTTTGGCAGTACAAGCTCTGTCATGGTTCCTCAGCTTGACAATCATATCGTGAAAGCAGCCGTGGCAAGACATAAATGAATAGGCATGGCTATGTGCTACTGACAACTTTATTTACGAGCACTGAAGTTTGAATTTTATATATAACTATCACATGTCATGAAATGTTATTCTGTGTTTGATTTTTTTTTCAGCCATTTAAAAATGTAAGACCATTCTGAAATGCAGACTGTAAGAAACATCAGGCAGTAGGCCAGACTGTGGGCCACTATATAGTGTGCCACACCCTGGTGTAGGGAAATACTTGGAAAAGTAACAAAAATTTGAGGTGCTAAGAAGAGTGATGAGGTCCGTAATACCAAAAGTAAACTAGTGTTGATAATTTCCTCTATGTTGGGTTCTTTTTCTTCACCCCACTGCTTTCCATGTCCCCTAGTCCTTGCTACCTTATTGCTTACCACATAAATGCATTAGGTATGTCCTGTGTTACACACTGTGGGCAGGTGATTGCAGAAGTATAACACCTCGTTTATTCCATGAGCTACCATCTGCCAAACGCTCCCTGCATTTATGACGAGGCGCTCGGTGAGTGGTGCGGTAGGGCACTGTAGTCCTTCATCGGGACGCAGGGATGGGGCCTACAACCACTCAGCTAAGTTGTCCTTCAGTTAGTCAGAGGTCTGATGCATCCTACTCTTTCTAGTTCTCTTTCCAGCCATCCTCCCCCAAACACCCTGCTCACTACGTACTGCACACAGACTTAATTTACTAAAGATGATCTTGTATTTTTTTGCTCAGGCGTCTTTTTTTTTTTTCCTGCTCAAGCATCTTTAATCACTTCTTCATCCTTAAAGAATCGAGGTGGTTGGCATTTATAGTTATTGATGAGTTTCTCCATAGACCCCTGGCCAAAGTTTGGTTGCTTCCCAGCAGAAATGCTATCTCTGTTCGGATAAGGCGAGTTCTCCCTCCTCCCTCACAGAGCCTGTTAGCACCTCTGTGCCTTTGCACAGACATTTTACCCAGTTCGTTTCCCAGCTTTTCCTTGAAACGTTCCCCCAGCTATACAAATACTCTCTAAATGCTTGTGTTGTTCTCTGCACTGTAATTTGAAACAACATAGTCTTTCTGTCCTAGGTGTTTAAGGCAGTTATATTTAAATAGCTCTAAAGATCAGTGTGTTTAATATCCAAGAATTATTTATACCTTCCATCTCCAGTTTTACATTTCGATTTTATCTAATTATATCATATATCTTATTTTAAGCCACTTTAATGACATTTTAGAATTGAGCCTGATGTTAATCATGAACTAGAACTCAATAACAGTTGGCAGACTCATAAATTAGTCTGTGAATTACTGAATTTTAAAACTTAAGGTTTTAATGCTGTAAATTTTCATCATAGCTTTTAACACATGAAAATGCTGACTGGGGGCGCCTGGGTGGCTCAGTGGGTTAAGCCTCTGCCTTCGGCTCAGGTCATGATCCCAGGGTCCTGGGATCGAGCCCCACATCAGGCTCTCTGCTTGGTGGGGAGCCTGCTTCCCCCTCTCTCTGTCTCTGCCTGCCTCTCTGCCTACTTATGATTTCTGTCAGATAAATAAAAAAAAAAAAGAAAGAAAGAAAGAAAATGCTGACTGAACTTAGCTCCCTGCCTGAAATATAAATTTGTTGGGCCTTTTTACTCCCCTGAAGGCCTTAAATAAAATTGAAATCTGTTACCAACAGAAGGTTTATTATAAACAGGATATATCATAACACTTTTTGTTCTAAGAAGTAAGGCTTCCCATTTGCTTAGTATGTACAGTCTTTAAGTCCTTTCATATACATTTATTTGTGTTTTTTGAACTTTTTTACCTAGCATTTTCACATTTTATTTCCAAATAAATAGGACAGAAAAAATTAGGCGCTTGAGGTAGCCACATCCAAATTATCCAAAATATTTATTCATCTAAGCAAAGCAGTTTCTTTCTTCTTCTTTTTTTTTTTTTTTTTTAAATTAAAGGTGTGTGTGTGTGTGTGAGAGAGAGAGAGAGAGACAGACAGAAAGATAAAGAGCACAAGGCACAAGTAGGCAGGGAGACAGGGAGAAGGAGGCTTCTCTGCTAAGCAGGGAGCCCGATGCAGGACTCAATCCCAGGACCCTGGGATCACAACTCGAGCCAAAGGCAGCCACCCAACAGACTTGAGCCACCCAGGCACCCCAACAAAGCAGTTTCTTTGAGATGTTACTTTACCTGGATTTCTGTGACTTACCGTAACCTTCTTTTTTTTATTTTCAAAAACTACACATTCTAGTAGGACTTTACCACTCCCATTTCCACTAAGAATTTCTTTTCTAGAATTTAAGAAACTCTGGGTAAAATTAAAATACATTAAAAGGGAGGAAGCCGTGCTCTGAAAACAGCTAAACTAAGGACATTACACAGACAGTTCTCAAAGTTTGATCAGTACACCAGTAGCAGCAGCTTCACCTGGGGACGGGTTAGCAGGGCCTGTTCTCACTCTTCCCCCAGCTCTGTGGAGTGTCAGAGTTTGGGGATGGGCAGCCATCTTTCTGCTCACACACCCTGCATGGGGTTCTGCTGCGGGTACAGCTAACAGCTGACACCCACTGCCAGCAGCTAGGTCGTGTTCTGTTTCATCGCATTTTCTTATTATGTGGTGATTGGTTTGTTGGTTTCAGGTTACAATGCCCTTTTAAGATATGAAGGATTTGAAAATGACCCTGGGCTGGACTTCTGGTGCAATGTCTGTGGCTCTGACATCCATCCAGTTGGCTGGTGTGCAGCCAGTGGAAAGCCTCTTGTCCCTCCTAGAAGTAAGTGGCCTCTTGACCCCTACTGTAATTGAATATTTGTACTTCAATGCAGTGTCACACATAGTAATATTCAAGGGATATCAAAATTACAATAATACTTTTTGGTTTCGCATCTTACATGCT
The DNA here is from genome assembly GCF_002288905.1 of Enhydra lutris kenyoni. Classification (NCBI taxonomy): domain Eukaryota; kingdom Metazoa; phylum Chordata; class Mammalia; order Carnivora; family Mustelidae; genus Enhydra; species Enhydra lutris. The sequence goes on from NW_019154110.1 coordinate 20,823,475, forward strand.
CGCAAGATTTACTTGTGGTTTTTCTGTTTGTTTTTTGGGTTTCTTTGTTACTCTTCTACAGAACCTTAATACTCTGAATTACAGGGGAAATTGTTGTGGTTTGAAAAAATAGTTTATGAAGCAATTCTGCTCTTTGCTAAAGTGTAACTGGTTATTTCTTTTGTTTTAGCTATTCAGCATAAGTATACAAACTGGAAAGCTTTTCTAGTGAAACGACTTACTGGTGCCAAAACACTTCCTCCCGATTTCTCACAGAAGGTAAAGACAGGATCTTAGAAAGGACTGAAGTGTCAATTGAGAGCTCTAAAAAAGGAATAGCCTGGAAGTTTTTTTAAGGAATTATTTTAATTTAGTGAGCCAGATGATCTAGCTAAATGTCGAGTGCACTCAGTATTTTTAATGGTACAATATTGAGATTATCTGTAGACCTTTGTCGTGAATTCCAAACAGTCTTTGTTTGCTTTTGTTTAAGGTTTCAGAGAGTATGCAGTATCCTTTCAAACCTTGCATGAGAGTAGAAGTGGTTGACAAGAGGCATTTGTGTCGCACGCGAGTGGCAGTGGTGGAAAGTGTAATTGGAGGAAGATTAAGACTAGTGTATGAAGAGAGTGAAGATAGAACAGATGACTTCTGGTGCCATATGCACAGCCCGTTAATCCATCATATTGGTTGGTCTCGAAGCATAGGCCATCGATTCAAAAGATCTGGTAAGCACCTGTCACAGGACCACCTGTTGAAACATCATTGAGGCTAAATTGTACTACCTGGTTATTTTTTCTCTACAGAATAGCAGAGATCAGAAATAGCATTCTAGTTGTCTGGGCTGCTCATTCTGCCTTAATTAGGAAGGTTCACACCAGAATAGGAGTGTCCTGACTCCTTTATATTCCTTCCACTTGTTCTCAGTTCAAATATAATGCACTTCTGGTCATAACTACACTTGTTGTCTTAACACTTTTCCTAGCCAGCCCATTTGAAAGATCTAAAGGTAGCCTTTCCCTTTGCATTCAGTTCTAATCAATAGAACAAGATTAAATGTGGTTAGACTTAATACTAAACACATTAAAGCATACCTCTAAAGTTGTGATTCCCTAACTAGGGAATTACCAGCATTCTGACTGGCTGAATGTATTTTAATAGCACATGTACTCTGAAGAGAGAAAGACTATTAGAAGATATTTTTCACCATAAATGTAGAAGGCATGTATTTCTGCCATGTTTTAGAGTATACATACCTTGTGAGTTTGAAACCTTCAAAGAAACGTGGTTTTTGGTCTTCTCACAAATGCTGACAGATTAGTATGTAACTTTTCCTTGTAGATATTACAAAGAAACAGGATGGACATTTTGATACACCACCACATTTATTTGCTAAGGTAAGAAGTTTTTATAAGAACCCTCATTTGTAAATTAGGTTTGAAAGAGGGTTGTGGGTTTTTTCCTAACATTATGGAAATCACAATTACATTTGTTCACGTAAAAGGAATTAAGACCTTGTGATCCATAGGTGTCACAACTATTGATTATAATTTTTCTTAAATTCTCTCTCTTTGCCTGAGTTCTCTCTATTCTCTAACGGAAGTTTGAGTTATAATATTAGGTAGGTAGGAGAAGGCATTTGGTATTTTCATCTGATAAGTGTTTTCAAATTGGTAATATTGTAATTGTTAGAATGATAACATTTGTAACAGTGGCTGTGCTTTCATGTAATTCTTTAGGTAAAAGAAGTAGACCAGAGTGGGGAATGGTTCAAGGAAGGAATGAAATTGGAAGCTATAGACCCATTAAATCTTTCCACAATATGTGTCGCGACTATTAGAAAGGTAAGACTATAGGTTTTCAAATTCAGAAATGCAACTGTAAGAACTGGGTTTAAGGTAATAGGAGAAGGAGGCCCTTAACATATTCGTTCAATTTGGGTGCCTGGGTGGCTCAGTGGGTTAAAGCCTCTGCCTCAGGGTCTTGGGATCGAGCACCGCATCGGGCTCTCTGCTCAGCGGGGAGCCTGCTTTCCTCCCTCTCTCTCTGCTTGCCTCTCTGCCTACTTGTGATCTCTGTCAAATAAATAAACAAAATCTTTAAAAAAAAAAAATACTCATTCTGACATAAAAGGTATGTATCTTGATCTTCACCGGGGGAAGGATACTAGTAAAATAAATTTCAATTTTCATATCAGTGTTTTTTATAGCTTGTCAAGATTTTCATCTTGAGTCTGCTGCCTTTATTTATGGAGCTGTATATCCTGAGTTAAAGAATATTTGAGTTACTTCCTGGTCAAAGCTAATCCAATACAGAATTGTAACAAGACCAAGTTTATCTTCAGCTTCCTGGTTTTTTTCCTTTTGTGCCTTTTTTCTTCTTTTGATAATACTTTATTTCTTTATTTTTTCCTCTCTCCTGAAGCTCCGTTTATGAAAGGTTCTAGAAGAGTTGTTCTTGGGGTGCCTGGGTGGTTGTGTCATTAGGTGTCTACCTTCAGCTTGGGTCATGATCCTAGGGTCCTGGGATCTAGCCCCACGTCGGGCTCCCTTCTGGGTGGAAGCCTGCTTCTCCCTCTCCCACTTCCCCTGCTTGTGTTCCTGCTCTCGCTTGTCTCTCTCTCTCTGCCAAATAAGTAAATAAAATTAAAAAAAAAAAAAAAAGAAGAAGACTGGTTCTCAATTCAAGTAGGCATAAGAATATGAATACCCTGGGAAACTTAAAAAAAAATAAAAGTGACTAGACCTCTTAAGTGCCTACCCCATCCCTGTTCTGATTTCATCAGTCTGCTGGGGGGCCCTGGTATTGACTTTTTTTTTTTTTTTAAGTCCCCAGGTAATTGTCCGTTACAGCCATGGTTAAGAACCACTGATCAGAATCTGCTTATATAAGAGCATAGCTTGAATTGTTATTTGCATTTCAACCCAGTTTAAAGCCCTGAGCCAAAAGAACTAAAAACAGTAATGATTGTTGCCATGTCCCAGGCTCAGGATCACACAGTTAGATGAGACCTGCTCCAAACTTTTGTTCTTCTCTTTACCTGACTAGTGATCAGAATCACCCAGTATGATTTAGAGCAGATCTCTGGGGCACCTGGGTGGCTCAGTTGGTTAAGTGTCCAACTCTTGGTTTCAGACCATGATCTCAAGGTCATGAGATTCAGAGATCATGATCTCTGGGTCACGTCAAGCTCCATGCTCAGCACAGAACCTGCTTGAGGTTCTCTGCCTCTGCCCCGCCCCCACATGCATGCACTCTCACTCTCAAATAAAATCTTTAAAAAAAAAAAAGATTACCTTTAAAAATAAATAAATATATAAATAAAAAATAGATTTCCATTACCTACTCCAGACTACTCAGTCAGAATCACAAGAAGTATTACACAATAATGTATTTGTTTAAAAAAGATACAGTTCTCTAGGTGATTCTGTTAGTCAGGTTTGGGAACCAGTGCCGTTGTACCATGCTCTGTTGCGTGAAATGGAATGAAGTGTCCAATGAGTATAGCATCAGACTTCACTCAGGAATTGCTTAGTTAATACTCGGCTGTGCTAGGTTTGGTCTGGACTCTAAAAAGCTTACAGTCTTGTAAAATAAGGTAAGATACATGAAGAGAAGTTTGTTTGAGGATTGACTATGACTTAAGAAAGGTACACAGTACTGAAGGAATTCAAATAAAGGAGAGATCACATAGTCTCAGAGGAATCGGGGAAAGCTCTATAGAAGAGAAGGTATTTGAAAACGTCACCTTGAGCATTGGGAAAAACAGCCCCGCAGAGATGCAGGGAGGAAACTGTTGTGGAAAGAGGATGTGACCAAAAGCATCAAGATAAGAAAGCACAGGCCGGGTTTAGAAGAGACAGGTCATTCACACAGTACACATCAAACGAGTTGCACTGAGGCGCGCCTGGGTGGCTGAGTAGGTTGAGCGTCTGACTCTTGATTCTGGCTCATGTCGTGATCCTCAGGATCATGAGATCAAGGCTCGTGTCGGGCTCCACAGGCAGAGCCTGCTTAAGATTCTTTCTCCCTCTCCCTCTGTCCCTCCCCTGTGAACGCGCTGCTCTGCCTGCCCCCTCCCCCAAAAATACAGGTTGTGCTGAGTATTCTGGCCAAAACTTCTGTTTCATAAGGAACAGAAACCCACTCAAGTTAGCTTTAGGAAAGTTACCCTGAGGCCAGAGCAGTCTCATAGACATTCAAGGATGCAAGATGAGAACCGGAAAGCCGTAAACCCAGTGCAATTCTCTCCACCTCTCAGGGCCTCTATCCCACCTCTTCTCTGCTCTTTCACTTTTGTGGGTGGCTTCTGCTCACTCAGTCTCCGTGTGTGGCTGCTGGCTCCATTCTCTGTGACGGGCTTCCAGCTCCAGCCCATGACCTGACAAGTAGTTTAATCCTAATCCCCAGAGAGAGTATAGCTGAGCCCAGCCTCTGGCTCGGTCCTCTAAGTTAGATACTAGTCCCCACTCTGGTCAGCTGTAGTTAGAAAAGGGGAAAGGAATCCTATTGAGTGAGGGTAGCCCTTTCCAAAGTTGTAGGCAAGGCTGTTAAACTCAAAGAGGAAGTTCACTGGGTACATATCCAACATAGTAGAAACAACTAGGGAAAAGGGCACTTTGGGATAGAAACTAAAAGATAGGGCGCCTGGGTGGCTCAGTGGGTTAAAGCCTCTGCCTTCGGCTCAGGTCATGATCCCAGGGTCCTGTGATCGAGCCCCGCATCGGGCTCTCTGCTCAGCAGGGAGCCTGCTTCCTCCTCTCTCTCTGCCTACTTGTGATCTCCGTCTGTCAAATAAATAAATAAAATCTTTAAAAAAAAAAAAAGAAACTAAAAGATAATGTGGAACCAAGTGAGGCAGGCTTTGCTTTGGTTTTTCTTTTTTTAAGATTTTATTTATTTATTTGAGAGAGGGATAGACATGAGCCAGTGGGGGAGCGGGGGTGCCATGGCCATGGGAGACAGAGAAGAAGGCTCCGCATTGAACAGGGAGCTCAGTGCAGGGCTCAGTCCCAATGCAGGGCTCGATCCCAGTGCTGGGATCACGACCTGAGCTGAAGGCAGATACTTAACCAACTGAACCACCCAGGCACCCAGTCATGCAGGCTTTGAATATGTGGTCAGGCCCTCTGAGCTTTCTCTGGTGAACAGCTATGTTGGAAGAGCTTCCTGATGTGAACAGAGGTCATACCAATGAAATGTTAAGCTGTGTAAGACGGGAACTGTCCAAAGAGGAAGGCTGAAAGCAGTTCTCATACCATGTAGTGGAAAGAGAGTTCATGGCACAGATAGAAGGACTAACTTTAGGAGGAGTCGTGGGACCTGGTGCTTGCTCACCTTTAAAGCTGGCTTTGACACCCTGCATGGACTCTCAGAGGGTGTGTTTAGCACACAGGGAAAAGGCAGGACTAAGACCCTGCAAGGGACACAGACTTCCAGCAGACCTGGAGAGGAGTTGTGGGCGTGGAGGTTGATTACTAAAACAATTGTGTAGATGATGTCGCCAAAATAGGAAAGGGCCAAGATCAGAAATGTAAGGGTTGGAGGTAAAAGGACACCACCAACAGGAACAGGCAGTAGACTGTAATGTAATGAGAGTCTGGGAGAAACCGTTTTAGAAAGTTGAGAGTAGTCAGCAGGTGTGGGAATACTTCAGGGACACTGAGGTTTGAGGAGGGTGCGAGTTGGAGGAAAGGTACTTGGTCACCCTCTGGTCAGACTTGGTCACTGGTGATTTTAGCATTCTAGAGGGATCAGGACAAATCAGACCGCAAAGACACATAGTACACACCTGCAAGTGGGTCTCTGAAGTGTTTAGGAGTTCGTCTTACTGTTCTTATACCTTTTCCATGTTTCAAAACAAAGTATCTTTAATAGCTTAAGTGTAATGGAAATTGGGAGACGTTAGAAGATAAGAAATAGTGTTTTTGGAGAAAAGTACCAGCGGTAATAGGACAAGATGGAAAAGTTTGTCTTGGGGTGTAGGGTACCACATCTTAAAAGAGGGGGGAAAAGAAAGGAATATGGGAACCCTTGCACAGGGTGACCTTAGTTTCTGTTAGAAAGGAGCATGGGTGTGTGTAGCATAAGAGAGTTAAAGCAGAGGCTTGACGAAGCTGGAAAAGGTTTGGAAAAACTCCTCTGTGCGCTAAATCAGAAGAAAGAAGTAAAGTCATGATGAATGGGACTTCAAAGCTCGCCGAGACAGGACAGTTAAATTGGAGAGGAGCACTCAGCCTTGTTTCATGGGGCCACAGCAGCCAGCACTTTAGCCACTGGCAAAGGCACGATTTGTCCTAGACCTCTGAAGTCACTTGTGTGTAACCCTGCTTTTGTTCTGGTACACGCTGCAATCTACAGAGGTTTTTCATTATCATTTCAGTTAGTGACATAATTCAGTGCAGAAGCACTTTTCACTTTGAAGGGACCATTATGTAATAGATTTTCCTTTCTTTTAGAATGTCAGTTTAAAGGGTTGCTTTTATAATAGTGGTATCTAATTTCACATACCTGGAATTCTCTTAATTTAAAAGGTGCTGGCTGATGGATTCCTGATGATTGGGATCGATGGCTCAGAAGCAGCAGATGGATCTGACTGGTTCTGTTATCATGCAACCTCCCCTTCTATTTTCCCTGTTGGTTTCTGTGAAATTAACATGATTGAACTTACTCCACCTAGAGGTACTTCATCCTAATATGTACACTGGGTCTTCATCCTTGCCTTCTTTTTACATGGTATCTATTTACATCATTTAACCCAACCCTGAATTTGGTGCTGTGTGAACCTATGATACGTGCATATGTGTAGATAAACGTGCATATACACAAGAGGTGTGGGGTGCTCTGAAAATATAAAGCACTGTATTCTAGCTAGCTTTAATAAATTATATTAGTATAGAATTTTTCCTGAACATCTATACATTTTATAATACGAATTGGTATTCTCCAAGCCCTATTAAGATGGTGAGGTAGGTAATTGCACACATAAACTTTTGTTAAAAATAGATACAGGCTAAAGCCTTTGAGGGAAAGCAAGTTTCCATCTTTAGAGTATCATGTGACTCTTAAAAAAAAAAAAAAAAGGCATACCCTTAAATATCTCTCAAGGCTTAACCAGTGTCTTTCCTAATTTCAGTATCAGAGCCTTGGGTTTTTCTCTTAAGAAAAGAAGGGGGGGGATCTAAAACAGAGGTCTGTAAAAATAGTATTTCCCCAACCAGTTTTCTTTCTTGGAAAGACAGAAAAGTATCACTGTGAAGTATGAAATGCTAGATTGTCCTAAGTCTAGGATTTTAAATGCAAAATTCTGGAACTCTTGTGGTAGACAGGAGAGAGACACTTTTGAATTAGGTGAGAAGGTGCGCCTATGTCTGTCTGGAAATGAAAGAAACATGGAGGAATGGTTGCATTTGAATATATTAGAGCAAGAGTTAAAAGTTTATTATATAATCTAAAACTTGAGCTCTCAGTGTATACTAAGTTTTTATCTACATTTTAATCTTTCACTAATTTTAAATGAACTGCTAGTTAAATGAGGTGTGTTTTTCAGGTTACACAAAACTTCCTTTTAAATGGTTTGACTACCTCAGGGAAACTGGCTCCATTGCAGCACCAGTAAAACTATTTAATAAGGTAAGTTGAAATAATGGCATAATAATTATGTGGAGTTTTTTTGATGCCTTGCAAATCATTGTTGATCAAAGTGTCTTTGCTTTGCATTAGAATTTATTAATGGAGATTTACATAAACAAATATACAGTAATAAAACAATATATTTTCTTTACCTAGGATATGAAGCTCATTTTCAAAGTTGGCTTCATTTTTAATCTGAGTAAAATAGAAATGAATACATTTTCCAACTAGTTTCTTATGTAACTTCACCTTCATGTGGTTTTTTTTTTTTAATTTTTAAATTTTTTTATTAACATATAATGGATTATTCACCTTCATATGTTTTAATAATTAAAGAATTTTTTAGGGTTTTTTAGTTTATTTAAATTGGGCTATTTGGTTACGTTGCTTTTTTTTTTCCCCCTTTTTCTTGGTGATAGTGGACTCGTGCTGCCTTCTTTTCACCAGTGGTAATGTTTTGCTTCTTCTATGTCAGGATGTTCCAAATCACGGATTTCGTGTAGGAATGAAATTAGAGGCAGTAGATCTCATGGAGCCACGGTTAATATGTGTAGCCACAGTAACTCGAATTATTCATCGTCTCTTGAGGATACACTTCGACGGATGGGAAGAAGAGTACGATCAGTGGGTAGACTGTGAGTCCCCTGACCTCTATCCTGTAGGGTGGTGTCAGTTAACTGGATATCAGCTACAGCCTCCGGCTTCACAGTGTAAGTTGGTATACAGAAAAGGTGTCCTTTTGTAAAAATCAGCAATTCTCCAGAGGACTGTTTCACATAAGTCATCTTGTGAGCTCACAGAACAAGAATATACCTTTGTCTGATTGGTTGCCAGGTAAGATCTTAAGACTGAACAACGCTATCACAGACTCAGACCATGGGTACCACAGCAGTGTGAACCCAGTAGCCAGTTACATAATGACTCTAGACAGAAACACCATAGTATATGTGCTGCCGAAGCGAGCACTAGACAGAAACACCATAGTAAGAGCACTCTCCAAATGCAGCTAGACTTGTGTTAACGAGTTTGAAATGATAGGCTAAAATGTATTTTACAGAATAAGTGCTTACTGAATAAATAATGGAATCTGTCTGGTATCATGGGTTTTACAGGAACATGGTGCCCTTATTTTCAAAGCATCATGTACTTTTATAAGCATAATGGTTTTGGTAAAGATAATTCGTCTAAGTTGTATCTAGAGACGTGTGCTCGGAGTGCTTATCTGGTACCAATTTTCCCTTTTATTTTTCAGCGTCAAGAGAAAGCCAATCAGGTTCTTCAAAACAGAAGAAAAAGGCTAAGTCCCAGCAATACAAAGGACATAAGAAAAGTGGGTCACCACATGGTGTTTATATACATTTCCTAAGCTGTTAACCAGTTGGGGTCACAGCATTCTCGCACAGAAACTAACATCCCTTATGAGAGCCGGTGACTGTGCATTATGTATTTTGCTTAAAGGTGCAGTATGCCATAAAAGGCAAACCTCAGTAATGAGAAACACTTCTATTAGTGGGCAGGAAAAATGAACACCGTAATATTTTAAAACATGTATGGTGAAGAAGAGGGCACAAATAGTTCTCGAAATCATATGTAAACCTACTGAAAATTAATTTTTTTAATCTTTTTTGTAAAACTTAAAAGAGGGAAGCACTTGATATTTACAGTGACTTAGAGCCTAAGAAGCCCATCCTTACAAATCAAAACTCTCCTTCTAGAATAAGGTTTTCTTTTTTTTAAGATTTTATTTATTTATTTGACAGACAGAGATCACAAGTAGTCAGAGAGGCAGGCAGAGAGAGAGAGGAGGAAGCAGGCTCCCTGCTGAGCAGAGAGCCCGATGTGGGGCTCGATCCCAGGACCCTGGGATCATGACCTGAGCCGAAGGCAGAGGCTTTAATCCACTGAGCCACCCAGGCGCCCTCTAGAATAAGATTTTATAAGAAATTCAAGTTGGTGGCTAACAAAGGCCTAAAAAATTTTTTCTAAATATGCTTTCTGTATTATTTTTTACCTTATGATGAATGGTTATTGGCATTAATAGTCAAAATAATATAGACTATATTGATAGCCCTTAATTTTTACTCTTTTAACATCTTTTTTCCCCCCACATAGGAAGCCACAGGTTTTTCTTTTCATGACACTCCTCATGGACTATTTCATTCTGAGATAAGATTATTTTTATATAAAGATACTTTCAAAAGTAAAGAGTACATTTAAGGGTTAAAACTAAAACATATTTTTCCAGCTGACTTGCCATATGTTCAGATAAGTTTTAATCTGTCTCATTAACCACCAAGAGACTAAAGCAGCATGAAGAATCAAACATACTCTTACTTTCTGATTACAGTCACTTGTTTTATAGTTGCTGTTTTTTTCCCGCACTGGGGGACAAAAAACTTTTACCAGCCACTACCGTGGTGCTCTCGTGTCCTTCCAGCATGAAATTACGTCCGCCTCAACACTGATAACCTCCAGGCCTTTCTCTCACTCTTTCTTTTATATCAGAGATACAGGCCTCCCGTTTGTCCAGTTGCTTTTCCCACTAGCTGCTTGTCAGGTTCGATACTCACCTGAAAGAACTCTAGAGAACATTGCCAGGCAGGCAGATCAAAGCAATCCCCATGCCTCCGGAAACACGGGGGAAGAATTCACATGGAGGCTTTGTCAGTGGACTAACCATAGCACGCATGGTCACTAAGCTTTCTGTGAGGTTGGATAGCACAGGCTGTGTTAGCCCACCTTTTCACTTTCTTTTGGGCAAGACCGAGATTCAGAATTTTCTTTCCAAGATGTTGAATTAAGAACATTTATTATTACATGACATATTTTTTAGAAATATCTGAGCATTGGGTACACATGCCTCCCTCACATTCACATGCCTCCCTCAGTGTGACTTCTGTGGGTTTGTTTCCACCTTAAGGGGTTTAACGATTTTGAATTAATTGGGCCAGGGACATGGGAAGAAGTATGAAACTAAAGAAATGATAGTATCAGTATGCCAGTTTATAGGGACATTTAATGGTACCACATTTCTTGATTAGCTGGGGAAATGAATTTATGTGTAAATATACCGTGTTCTTTAACTGTAATGTTTTGTAATAGCTCTTAATATTATGGCATCATCTCATGCCTTTAAATCGTCCTTTGGGCATAGGAAGGAAAAGGACAGTAAGCCCTCAGTCCCTTATTAGAAACCCTTGGGACCAGATGTGTTTTGGAATTCAGAATTCTTCAGATTTTAGGAAAGTACAGCATAGCATATATTACATAACACCCCTTCCAGACTCTGGCACATTTTCTGAAGCAAAATATATGTAAATGTTTACATTAAATGGGCCAAATAAAGATTAAAAAGAGTATCACCAAGTGAGGTCTGGTTTTGTTGCCAAAGTTTTATAGGAAAACTGAATTTTGGAATTGAGGATAAGGAATTACAGTGCCATATGAGTGAAGAAGCAGCAGTCTTCATTGTAACTCCCTCTTCCCTTTATTGTTTTTGTATAGCTCACCGGATAGTTCATTAGACATTTTTCCTGCAAAACTTGCCCAAATAAGAAAGAATTTGGGGTCCATAAATGTAATTTATCCATTGCATGCAGTATCATTAGCAGATCAGCCACAGACTCTTCTTTTTAAGTTTGCTTACAGATTATTGTATTCGGGCTCTTTGGTTTCATCTTCGGGCTCCTCAGTCTTTTTGTACTCAGAATCATCCATTGGTGTGTTCTTTGGTAGTGTTGCTTTTTGTTTGGTTGTTTTGCGTTTTGTTTTGTTTTGTTTTAGCAGAAATCGTTGATTGGCTTCATTGTTCCAGCTTGTTTTGCAGTGATCTGTGTTCATGCTACAAAGGGATAATCATTGACCAGTGCTTTTGAATAACGACAGTGTTCTGCCAAGAGAATCAAATAGACAGTTGCGTGTGTGTGGTCTGTCCAATATGAAAAGCCTTATTTTTTTTCAAGGTTTAGTAATTCTAGAGCCGGAAACCCAGCACACTAATTTCTGAACCATCTTTAGGGGACTGTTTGAAGCAGTAGAGAGCTGGAGATCCTCCTTGGATTTTTACCTCTGAGTGTGTCATACATTAGGAAAAGTCTAAATGATTTGCTGCATGTGATTTTGGTTCGGCAGTTGAGAGTTGAATGTGTACTCACTACTAGCTTAGTCTCCAGACCATTTTACAGAAGAATACTGTCTGACTTAGATTTATCTTTTAGTCCTGATTTCGTGAAGCAAAATTTCTGATTGCTCTTGCTTTGATCGTTCATATACTCTGGAAGAAAACAGATATAATTTATAGTCCCAGAGGTATGTAAGTATCCTTCAGCTTTCAGCCTGACTAATGCAATATGTTGGCTCAGTATTTGCAAAGTTTAGAGTATTTTTTGCTGGTGAAAGCATTGTATAAATCTTCAAAGGCTTATATTTGCTTATGAAACTATGACCAAAAGGTGTTTCGAAAGAAATTAGATTGCTTAAGTACTTGCAGGCAACAAGCTTTAAATTTTAGAAATGCTTTTCAGAGTAAGAATTGTGTTTTCTAAAAGACTGGATTGTAATCCAAAAGGTAGGAGAACACATTTCATATCAGTAAATCTTACCACCTAGATAATACGTTTTTTCAGCCATTTAATTCTCCCCAAAAGCCAATCCTTTCACTTTATATGGCAGTGAAATGCTACCCTACAAGTAGGGTTTTAAAACTTTCTCTCTCTTCCATTGGATTTTCAGCCTCCTTCAAGGTAAAATTTTCTTGAAGGAAGTTAGCCTGTTATTCTCCACACTGAATGTTCTAGGGGGTTCATTTTGCTTTGTTGTATTTTATTTCATTTTATTTTTTTAAGATTTTGTTTTTAAGTAAAAAAACTTAAACTGCGAGGTCAAGAGTCGTAGTGTGCTCCACGGACTGTACCAGCCAGGTGCCCCACTTCGTCGTATTTTAAGTTGATGTAAGAGTCAGGAACCAGGATTCCCAGGCTCTCAGAGACCAGAAGTAATCTCCCCCATCATTCACCCTGAACATACACCCCCACATGTACACACCCTCACAGTCCTTGTTTCCCGAAATACAGACCTTGCATAGTCGGTTCTCTTTCCAGAGTACCCTGTGCAACACAGTCTTTCCTAGTTGTAATGCACTTTTCTTACCACACATGTAAGTAAAAGCTTACTTTAGTTTGACTTGATATTTAGAGAGGAAGATGCCAGTTGGGAAGAAGCCTGTCAGTTTGTCGAGCCTGCCCATGACAGGTGGGGTGCGGAGGAGCTTCTCTGGTGACGAAGAGTTGACTCCTCCTCCATATCGAACCCTTCCAGCACAGACAGCCCCAGAGGCCTTCCCACCTCCCAGCACTAGCCGAGAGTTCAGTCCCAGCCTCAAAACAGGTAATAGTCCCCTCCGCACCTCAGGTACTACAGGGGTTGAAAGTCTGGGCAGGGCGGTGGGAGACAAAGCATGGTCCGGCATGACAGATGCTGACTCATTAAATTTTTTTTTTTTTTTTTTTCCAACTAAAATCTTCATCTTCACTAGTCCTTGGGAGTCACTTCACTGAAGTTGAATCATCAGGGAGGGATTTTTATTTTCTTTTAAACCACTTCTTGAGCCTCACATTAAGGTAAAGCTCATCGTTTCAGTTGCTGGAATTGTGAGACAACTTGTACTGTTCCGTGGTTTCATTCAAATAGTTGAACATTTTCCATTGCAGAATTCCATGTAGTGTGACCTGGGGGAGAAGGACACCATGAGGGATCAGCCTGATTAATCAGACCCAAAGATGAGGCTTTTCGTCTCTCACTCACTAGGAAGGATGTGTTCTGTGTTCCTTTGGAATTTGGGTCTGGTGGTAACCCTGTGACCACCACTGTAGTTGAATAACGTGAACTTGGACCTAAATACTTGTATAATTTTGGTGTTGAATTTGAGTAAAATTTCATAACTTCATGTTTCTGTATTTACACCGATTTAGTAAGTGACATTTAATTTGAATTTAATTGATCTGGCCAAGCTAGTACATTGTAAGGAAAACTGCAAAAGGTTTAGCCCTTCGTAGTTGCTGAGAGCAAACGTGTTATCATAGAGTACCCGAGAAGCTTCCCTTGCATGTGATGAACTTCAGGAGTGAGTCGGGAGAGACGGCTTCGCAGCCTGAGTCCTACAGGCCTTGGCATGTGTTCTGCTGTATCCTAGCTGTTGCTTTTAAACTCAGTGGTTTTAATCAGTCGGCGGTCTTCACAATGCCTTTTGTGTGTTGGAAACCCTGATGGGACTTGATACCTAGCTCTGTTTTCTTCTTCCTCTGTTTGATAATGTCTTTATGTCTGAAGTTTCTTGGGGTTTTGGCTTTTGTGGGGTGTTTTTGGCTTTTTTTCATGGGTGTGGATTTTGGTTTTTTCTTTTGGTTTTGGTTTATTTTGTGGGAGGAGGTGGGGGGGGGGTAGTTTGCTTTGTATTCTTTAGCTTTTGCCTCCCTACCAGTGTATTAGGTCATCTTCATCCTTCCTAGTCTGTCTCTCTGAAGATCACTCTGATATCCTTATATCTAGAGGAAATTACTATGCCTTTTTTGTATTAAAAAAAATAGACTAGGACTGCAAACTTAAGTTTATCTGCTCCTCAGTGGAAAAACGTTCAAAGTCTAAAGAACATTTCAGTTTCTCTTGTCTCTCTGATTTTGTTTTTGTACTTGTTATTTATGACATACTCTTCTTTAACCTAAGTCATTAACTATAGATATTGTGAGCTCTGAATATGTTTGAATTTTTATTGGGTGTTAGGTGTTTTCTTTAAGCATTGGACTAACTTAGGTGTGTGTCAGGTTCTGTGAGAGGTTACTGATTCATGTAAAATAGAACTTCTAGGATTGGCAAAACCCAAGAACTCAGAGTAGTTGGAATGGAAACCAGGGGGTCTCCTTGATGCCCTTCTTCCACCGGTGTCTGTAGTGCAGCCTCAGCTGGGGGCACATCTCTTGGGACATGGTGTGATCTTTCTCTGCTGAAAGTGTTTGGGGACTGCATTCCTGTCTTAACTACCTGAAAGCTGCAGTTTCATTAGCCACTGAGAATTTATTATTTCTGGACTTCCCCAGCTAGGAAAATATGATTTCCATTAGCTTATCTCTTGAGATGTTAGTGAGTAGAGCCCACAAAGTGACTTCCTTTTTAAAAACGGCGCTCAGGAGATGCACTTGCATGGAAGTTGGCATCTGGCCACAGGGTCTATTTTATTTCATCCATCATTCATTGAGAATAAGGCCTGGAAAAGAGAAATGATTAGCCTGAAGACACCAGACAGGCTTTATTTTAGGTTCCATGAAAACAGTGAAACTTTGCATGAAAGCATTCTACATCTGAGTGAACGGTTTCACCTTTATCTTAAGTTACTTTATTTTAAGCACATTGTTTCCATATTTTAACATGTGTAGAAGCATAATCCAGAAATTCATTGTTAATAGTAAATGCAAATAGTTTCAGAACTGTTTAGAATCTCAGCTTACCTTTCTTACATTTCAAAAAAACAAAAAACAAAGTAACATCGGTTTGAATGGAACGAGTTTGGTCTTGGAGCACGGGAGTTCTTTTCTCATTCATATAGCCATCTGACCATCCTATAACAAGATACTGTTTCAACCAACCTTTTATCATGGGTACTGCACCTTTAATGAACTTGGGGTTTTTCTTTCCTATGTGTTTATTTTCATAGCGTTATTCAAATGTCCTTAACAATTAGTGTGTGTTGGTTAAATTTGAAAGATAACTAGTATATACTTGATACTCTCCATAAAAGCATTTTTAATTTTATTAATTTTTTTTTAACAAAACAGTTACAGTCTTGTTTGCTTTGACTTTCAACAGTCTGATTCGTGTTTGTTTTGTTGTTATTATAGGCATAGTGTATTCGCTTTTCTGTCTTTGGGCTATGAAGTTTCTTAACACCATTACCAAAACAAGTACCAAAGTAAAATGAAATGAATTGACATCTCTCAAAAGAGTATTATTTAAATTATTAAGTAAGGTGTCAAAGACCTTAAGATTTCTTTTTAAAGTAACCTCTGCAGCCACTGTGGGGCTTGAACTCACAACCCCGAGATCAAGAGTCGCATGCTCTGCAGCCTGAGCCGGCCAGGCACCCCAGAAACCAGTATTTTTGGAACTAATCTTTTTAACTAAGATCAGGACGGAAAATATTTTTCTATGACTGTACTGTTTGACTCTAAAAGTATAACCATTTTAGGGCACCTGGGGGGCTCAGTTGGTCAAGTGTCTGCCTTCAGCTCAGGTCATGATCCCCAGGGTCCTGGGATGGAGTCCCACATTGGGCTCCCTGCTCTGCAGTGGGTCTGCTTCTCCCTCTCCCCCTCGCTTGTGTGTGCATGAGCCGCATTCTCACTCTTTCTCGGAAAAATAAGTAAAATCTTTAAAAATAAGAAAGTAAAATTGTAACCATTTTAATATGGTTCCACATGGTGATACTGTCTAGTTAGTACTTCATGAAAACTTAGCTCACCATTTATCTAAATACTCTGAGTCCTAATTCTTCTCATAAATTGAACTTTTTTCTGTATAAGCAGTTCCCAGTTTACATCCCGTGTATGTGCTCATCTTGTCTTTCCAGTCATGATGGAAAGATCCACAGTGGAAGAAACAAAAAGTCCGCACCTTTTATTTGGAGCTCGTGCCTGCGGACAGCAGACAGGTGCTCTCAGGGAGCATGAGCACACCAGCACGAGCGGGGGCCACATGCAGTGCATCCACATCTGTACCACATCTGAGGCAGGCACCGTGGCAGAGGGAGGCTCGGGCTGCCCAGCTATAGAGCACAGCAGCCAGGGAGTTCCCACTGATCACAGCCCCTGGAGATGGCTGGCCTCCTGGTGCCAAGTCTCCCAGGTCTTAGGTGAAATCTCTTGTCTCAGAGCAGTCAGTCAAATTCAAAAGAACCATGGGACACAGGCCAGGGAGCAAGAAGGACACAGTTTGTGACCTCTGATGGAACACATCTGTGTGCTGAAGAAATTGGAGAAGGAAACTAGCCCTGCTCACCACGGGATTAGATTCCAATCAGTGTTACTGTTAGCATGCTGGATCGCCCATCCTTTCAATTATTTGGAATTTGACCAGCTCAATTTTGGTTAAACAGTAACATTTTTAAGAAACCTGGACACATCTCTGAAAGGTTGGTAGTTAGATAATTTTTATTTAAAAAGTAGGGACGTAGATAGGAAAATCTCAGAATTAAACAGCCTGAAGTTTTTGCCCAAGGCTAGTGCTGGGCCCCCCAAAGAAGAAATTTCTCTTTCTTATCATCTTTGCCGTTCCCCCCTGTCCCTGAGGATTCTAACTATCTAGTATGACTTCAATGGCTGTAAAGAAATCTAAGCCCCACTGAAAATATTAGAAACTGGAGGAAAGAAAGAAACTGGAAAACAGTTGTCCACAGAAGACCTCCTGAAATATGACCTGTTTATAAATTGAGGACTGCCTATACTGTTGGGTTTGTGCTCAGTGGGTAAAGCATGCTATTCTTAATCTCAGGGTCAAGAGTTCAAGCCCCCTGTGGGGTGTGGAACCTACTTAAAATTTGGGGGGGGGGGGGAAGGAAAAAAGGAAGTCCTCAGATAAGGACTCCAGCAGTACTGCTGTTAGGTGATGCCATTGGCAGTGTTCACTGTTTTGCACCAGTGATTTTCTCATTGCCAATGTCAGACAAGTTTCGTTTTGCCTAAAATGATTATTCAAGTTTTCCATGATTTTAGTTTTAATACAGGTGATCTAATATCAGTTATCATTTGTTTTTATAAATATGTAAATTATATATATACATAATACCCATCTTATAGATGATAGAAATCTTTGTATTATTTATTTATAAGTACTATTTTAATATTATCATATTTATATCTTTTTTTCTACAGGGAGTCTTTTTAATAAAGGTACTCCTTGGAAATAATAAGACTGCATTGAAGTCCTATTTATTGGGTTGTTACTCATTTTAAATATTATAGTTCAGAATAATGTGAGAAATATGTCATTGTTGTATAGACCTTGACATAAAAGTGAATACTTCACTGTAAGAAAAATTCTAAGTGTTCTCGCCAAATTAGTGCTATGACCTTGACCATTTCATTGAAGATGTCTTTCGTGCAGTATCTTACAGTTCCTTTACGGAACTTTCCTTAACTGCTGATATACTTTGAAAATTAAAATGAATTAAATGTTCCTACTTTGGGGGGTTAATTTTTAGAGCTATTGAAGACATGTAAAGTTGGTGGAACCTGAAGATTGAAAGTAATCTGCATATTCTAGAAAGGCTTAATAACATCGCATACATTTATCCCTTTCATGCAGTGACTACATTGCAGCTGAAGGAGGAGTTGATAGACGGAGAGGATTATAATTTCCTCCAAGGAGCATCTGATCAGGAAAGCAATGGCTCTGCCAACTTCTACATCAAACAAGAGCCCTGAGAGGGCTCCAAAACTGAGGGTGGGAGGGGAAGAATTTTACACAGGACTGATTTATAATCCCTCAAGCTGTACAGCGGGGCTATTCTACTGGGACATTTTGCTAAACATAGAAAATTTCAGTTCCAGATTTTTCAGGTGGGTGGGGAAACTATTTTAGTCGTGGGGGGAAATTTTTCAATTTATAAAGATGGACAATTTTTGTGTTGTATTTGAAGCTTTTGAAAGAATTTTGTAATATTTTCCAAGTTTGGATTTATGTGCATTGTTAACAACTGAAATTCTAACTTTTTGGTAAGATTAAAGTTTAGGTAGCAGGATTGAAGGAAATGATTTAAGAAGGATATAGTTGTAAATGCAAATGAACTGTCATTACAAATGAACCTTTTTTGGTACCTGTTGGGAGATTTTGGGGATTTCAGAAGTTAGGCCAGTCACATCTCCAGCTTCCTTTGCTGCAGAAATATGCAACTGAGCCCCCCTCTCGTGGAGGGTTCATCACCACATAGATCATGGAAGGGGAATTAAATCTGCTTGGTGGCATTTTGTTGTAGCCCATTTTAAATGTTTGTACAGAAATGTTTTTCATTCTGTGAAAATTTATTTGGAGTTCTATATGAAACTGGAAGAACTCTAATACTTTTATATGTTCTCTTAATTAAAAAATGATTAAAATTATCCTAACACTAAAGTGTTAAACTGGAATGGTTGACCAGATGAACAGGATCTCAGTGTACACGTTGAGGGGTTGGGGAAAGTATGATATTGTCCTTCGTTTGTTTTCTTTTCCTTACTAAAAGACACCCCACAAGAGGGATTCTGATCAGTTCTCTGCCATTTCCCTCCATCTGTTAGATAATACTTAATATAACCACACCCCAAAACAGATGTTCTTCTGTATAACCAGTAGAATCAAATCAAAAGTTGTTTAAAGCCAAAAATCAGTTTAGAATTCAAAATCATTCCAGCTCTGCTTTTAACTATCCTGGATTTGTTTAAAAAAAAAAAAAAAAAACTAATTAGAGAATTTAATTTTCTTAAAATTCCATATATATAGGTATATATATATATGGTATGAATCGTCTTTTAATTGTATTCAAAATTAATTTTAACAGTAATAACTGATTTGGACCATTTCAAACATTCCCTACTTTAAAATTCACATGGCTTCCTTTAAAAAACAAAAGGATACAAGGGTAAATTGGTGAAAGGTTTGCTCTCTGCATTTTTCTAACTTTCTGAGTTGTGACTGAATGAGAGAGCTCTAGCGTTTACCAGTGAGGTTCATAAACTAAACTCTCAGGAATTAATTGCATCTGTTCTAGAAGTGCTTCTGGGTCTTAGCCTGGCCTCTTCAGAGTGGTAACATTGACCATCTCCTCTGGAATATAGGTAGGGCTAATTAGAAATTAATCAAAATGATTAACCTCTAAAGTCCTTCAGCCTATGGAATGCTTTAAAAAAAAATGGTAATGGAAAGCCCCAGGAGACCATTTTAGGTGAGATTTTTGTTTGAATTTTAAAATGCATAGAACATTAAAAACCAGCAATTTATTTTCTAAAATATTGCTCTACTTTTGGGAATAATAGCATTGGTAATACGCACAGGTTTACCTCATTCTATGCAAGAGGGGTTAATAACATAAGGTTTTGTAGTTGCTACTGGAAGTAAAATTTGTTACTTTATAGTGTAAGAATGTATGGAATCGCATGTCAACATTTCTTAATACTGACTCTTTAGGGGCATAAATGCAGATCATATCAACGCCAAGTTGATTCTCATGTGTCAAATATATGTGAATTCAGCTGTTAAATTACTGGATATTTATCTTAAACAACCTTACTGAGAGGGACCTACTGTAAATGTGACATCCTCACACTTCCCAAATCTTTAACTTTTAAGAATCTTCCCATAAACATAAAGCCTAGAAGAAGACTTCCGCAGCTGGACTTAACCACGGTCTTCATTCTCAGGCTCTGGTTCCGTGACAGGAGCTGCAGGGCGTGCTTGGCCATACCTGGGGCTTAGGGGCCCTGTGGGGAACTGGGTAAAACCAGGAGGGATTTGATTTGGAGCCTGGTAATTAGTTCTGTGCGCAATGTTCATTTGTAGCCAGGTCTTAGAAGCTTCCAGTCATATATAGCAAAACCAGGCTCTGAGTGTCTTTGAATGTCCCACCTTTTCGTGAAATGTTTCTTGTCTTGATCCCATGACCAACAGTTACAGGTTGGCAAGGACTTCCTGTGGTCTCAACACAGTCTGAAGCCCTCCTTGTTGTTCAGGCTCTAACTCCTGCTGCTGATAAACAGAAAACAAGTTAGTGCAGAGGAGAGTGATGTCTTAGCCATAATTCCAGTCGTATGACCCAATAGCCCCATTCTCTTTTACGGTTCAAAACGTACTGCTGACCTTGGGTTTATTTTCATTTTTCTCCTCTTAGAGTTATTTGGGGATTTTTGGTAGTTTAAACTCTTTAACCTTTTCCTTGCTGTGTATGAGGAAAGCTAAAGCTGTTATCAACTTCTTATTCTACGGATACTAACACGGGTTTTCAGTGTTTGTTTGTTTTTATTATATTAATTTTGCGTGATGTGAATACCCTCTCCCATCAATACTTGTATTATGGTGCTATATATTTGGTAATGATCCTTTACTATTGGGAAGGGATTTTAAAAATACTGTGATGAAACTGGGTTGCTTCCTTTGATTTTCATATTTTAAATAAAGCCACAGTCATTTATACAAAAGAAAAGCATCTGTCCCTGGGCAAATCTTTTGAGGACAGAGGTCAAAGTAAACTGCATAAGGTTTTTACATCATTTCTGTATGTATTTGATATATAGATCAATATCTGTACAAATTTAATCTTTTATTTTCTTGGTAACTTGTGATCACTGAGGAAGTATTTGAGACTTTCTCATGAAGTGTATATAATGGCGTGAAAAATTCCTTCAGAGAAACTTATGTTCCTTTCATTTTTACCAAACTGCAAATTTTCAGCATGGATGTGAAAAGCATTAAAATTATAACTTTGTGTACAAGATGAAAATAATTCACTAAATTGCCCTTTTTTACACAAAATAAAACGTTAAAGTTAAATTGTATTGGAGCAATTCTTTAATACACTTTGGTCTTTGAGGGGTTTCCTTTTTTCTTCAAGATACTGAGTGGCCTTCTTCAGGCGAGCCGGGTGCCTTCCTTCCTTACAGAACCTGTGACCCATTGAGGGGAAAGCAGGCACATTTACTCCCAGCTGGCAGGGGAGGAACAGTATGCGGGGAGCTGTGTGGACGTGTTTGAGCCAGGATTGCACAAAGGTACATGGCCAAGCCATGGTACGGCAGAGGGGGTGCGGACCGCTGGTGGGGGGAGTCCATCACTGCAGCTAGAACATGGGGCACAGGGTTGGTGTGCTTGCTGGGGAACTTTTTTTTTTAAGCTCCATTAACCTCAATAGCAGACAAAATTCATAGGATGTAAATAAGTGATCCCAGCTGGCTCTGGCTGTTTCCATGAGGAAGAAATGCAAGACACCCTCCTTTACCAACAAGTACGTCATTAGTAAATTATCCAACTTTTACTAAAAAAAAAAAAAAAAAACAGTTTGTAGAGAATTTTACGGATGTTAAGATAACAGATGGATTGGGGCTTCCGGGGTTAATTCCATCATCACACTTCAGAAAAACTTAACACACTGCAAGAAAAAAGTAGATCCTAATTTCTGCCCTGCTTTCTCCCTTAAATGGCTTCCACGGTTGCCTAGTACGTTGGAATTCCCAGCTTGGCTCTCATTTACAGTCCCATGAGCTTTGAGATACACGTACTATTCTTGAAACCATTACATGCCCGTTGGGAAAACTAGGTTCCTGGTATGCTTTATGCCCAACATACGCTCTGAGAGTACCAAGTGTTTCCCTGAAACTAACTTTACCCTTGCGGTGTTATCCAGCCTTGTGAGATCTGGGGACAACAGTAGAGGATTTCTTGCAGACTGTTACTGAGGCCAGTGCGTTTAATATGCGTTCCCAGAAAAGTCTCATGGAACGCATAAAAGGTTCTGAAGGAGGTGTCTGCTCTCACACACCTAGCTGGGTGATAGGATGAGGTCCAAAATCCAAACTTACTCCAGAGACAGTAACTTTAATCTCATCACAGTCCACCCTTTCTCACTCAATAATTGTTCCAAAGTTCACACCATTCCTCTCAGCTTTGCCCACTCCAAGTTTGATTTCAGTTAACCTCCGAACTCAAAATTTTCACTAAAGGTGAAGGTAGTGAAGGACAGTGACCAAGAGCGTGGGGTCCGAAGCCAGCCACTTTCACTGAAACAATCCTTGTTAATTCTGTAACTTGACTCCCATTTCCTCAGCTGTAAAATGGGGCTACTAGCCCCAATCTCCTAGGAGTTGTAAGGATTGTAAATAAATTCGTATGTGTAGCCTTAGAACAGCCTTGACACAGAGTAAGCCCATAACTGCTGTCCATCCAAGTATCACATTAAAAGGCAGATCTGGGGGCGCCTGGGTGGCTCAGTGGGTTAAGCCGCTGCCTTCGGCTCGGGTCGTGATCTCAGGGTCCTGGGATCGAGTCCCGCATCGGGCTCTCTGCTCGGCAGGAGGCCTGCTTCCTCCTCTCTCTCTCTCTCTCTCTCTCTCTGCCTGCCTCTCCGTCTACTTGTGATCTCTCTCTGTCAAATAAATAAAATCTTTAAAAAAAATAAATAAATAAATAAATAAAAATAAAAAAATAAAAGGCAGATCTGGGGATGTCTGAGTGGCTCAGTTGGTTAAGCATCTGCTTTCGGCTCAGGTCGTGATCCCAAAGTGCTGGGATCGAATCCCACATCAGGCTCCTTGCTCAGTGGGGAGTCTTGCTGCTTCCTCTGCCTGCTGCTCTGCCTGCTTTTGTGCTCTCTCTCACAAATAGGTAAAATATTAAATAATTAATTTAATACAGATCCAGGGACACCTGGGTGGCCCAGTCAGTTAAGTGTCTGCCTTCAGCTCAGGTCCTGCGATCGGACCCTGCATATGCTTAGCAGGGAATCTGCTTTTCTCTTTCCCTCTGCCCCTTCTCCCTCCTCTCTCTCTCTCTCTCAGAGAGTCTGCTTCTCTCTTTCCCTCTGCCCCTCCTCCCTGTCCTCCCTTCCCCGCTCCCAAATACAGTCTTTTTTAAAAAATGCAGAGGTACCTGGGTGGTTCAGTCAGTTAAGCGTTTGCCTTGGGCTCACAGGTCATGATCCCAGGGTCCCGGGATCGAGCCTCACATCCGGCTCCCTGCTCTGCAGGAAGCCGCCTTCTCCCTCAGCCTCTGCCTGTTGCTCCCCCTACTTGTGCTGTGTGTCAAGTAAATAAAATCTTAAAAAAAAAAAAAAAGCAGATCCAATGGGGCACCTGGGTGGCTTAGTCAGTTGAGTGTCCAACTCTTGGTTGTGGCTCGGGTCATGATCTTGGGGGTCCTGGGATCAAGCCCCAAGACCAGCTTAGCAGGAAGTCAGCTTGAGAGTCTCCCTCTCCCTCTGCCCCTCTTCCCCCACTCATCCTCTCTTTCTCTAAAATAATTTTTAAAATGCAGATCCGTGAGGCTGCTCCATCCATAATTGTAATAGTCAAACTACTTAATGTGGTAAGAGCATGTAGCATGTACAAATATATTAAATGTGAAGTTGAAAAATAATTTAGAAAATGTTAAAACTTGGGACCTGTTGACTTAAAGCTAGAATCCTGACAGTTTTTGCACCAAACTGTCAATGTATTTTTGTCATTGTCTTGTCTAACCCATATGCATAAAAAAAAGTAATATTGTGTCTTTTGAGTCTTTTATGTGCCACTAGCATATGAAGCTTTCTCCAGATGCCTAGCGGAAAACAGCTATTCATAAACCCACATATTTCTGTCATCTCCATTTTTTTTAAAAGGGCAGAGGCAGGGCGCCTGGGTGGCTCAGTGGGTTAAACCGCTGCCTTTGGCTCAGGTCATGATCTCAGGGTCCTGGGATGGAGTCCCGAATCGGGCTCTCTGCTCAGTGGAGAGCCTGCTTTCCTCTCTCTCTGCCTGCCTCTCTGCCTACTTGTGATCTCTGTCAAATAAATAAATAAAATCTTTAAAAAAAAAATAAAAGGGCAGAGGCAGAGGGACAGAGAATCTCAAGCAGGCTCCGTGCCCAGTCCAGAGCCCAACCGGGGCTCGATCTCACAACCCTGAGACCATGCCCTAAGCTGAAATCAAGAGTCAGATACTTAAAACCAATTGAGCCAGGTGGCCTATAAAACTCAAATTTTTAAACCAGACTCCAGTCTGATAAACCTGATAGTAATCATTTATAGTAAGGTACTATTTGGTGTTACCATACAACTGTGCCATCCCAGGGAAACTAACCTTAAAAGCAGGCAGTAAGAATCTTGTAGCCACTCACTGCATGTAGCCCAGAAAACAGGTTTAAGTATCTCACCCCAGGGAAGAGTAAGAAGTAGGGTAGGGTTGCCAGGCACACCTTACCTGGGGCCAGGAACTACATACATTCTTTCTCTTAAACCTGCAGTGCAGCAGTGTGATTCTCATGTTACAGATGTCATTAGACTTCCACTTCCTCATAACTTGCCCAGTGATCAGTCAACAAAGATGTAAATCTGGACAACTTGACTACTCTGTGTTTCACCCGGGTTTCAACAAATTCACTGTACAAAAATACGCATTTCTACATCCTCTAAGGTGGTCAGGGTATTTTCATTATTTCCTTTTTAGTTTGGACACACGGTCAGTGCCACGCTTGTCCTCTTCAGCCTCTCTACTCTACCTCCCAGAGTCTGGCACTTTGCTGAGAAGGGTCAGATCATTCTTCCACAACAAGCAGCAAGCATTTTCATTCTGGATAATGCTATGAAAGCCAAGGAACCAAGTCATTTCTTCTAGGGTAATATCAAGTAAGCACAGGAAGTTGCACCAGTTTCCAAAGGCTTTATTGGTAAGTAGGTTTTAGAAAAGAAAGTTTGATTCTATTACTTCCAAGTCACTGGAATGAAGAGCTGTGTCCAGGGACATGTCAAGTGGGGCCAAAGGGGACTGAGGCTTTGTCCACCTTTTATTCATAGATCCAGTCAAAAGCACAAGACTTGTAGTCCACCAACTCTTCAGGCTTGAACCAGAGGCTGATTTCTTTCTCCGCACTTTTCACTGAATCACTGCCATGAATGATGTTCCTAAGAAAAACAACAATTACTAGTTACCACATTTTTTTTTTTTTTTTTAAAGTAGGCTCCACACCCAGTATGGAGCCCAACATGGGCTTGAAATCACAGCCCTGGGGTCAAGACCTGAGCTGAGGTCAAGAGTCAAGCCGTTTCATTGACTGAGCCACCCAGGCACCCCAGGTTACCACATTTTAAAGTGCCAAATTGCCACTTGAATTACCCTCAAAGTATTTCCTCTTAAAAGCAACTATAATATTAGGTTGGGGAGGGTTGGGTGGCTCAGTCAGTTGAGCATCTGACTCTTGATTTCGGCTTGGGTCGTGATCTCAGGGTCGTGAGATCGAGCCCCGTGAGGGGAGTTGGGCAGTCAGCACAGAAGTCAGCTTGGGATTCTCTCTCTCCCTCTGCCCCTCCCCCACCCACTCCCCAAACCCCTGCACACATGCTCTCTCTTAAAATAAGGAAATAGATAAAATTATATATGTATTCGATCAAAAGTATCCCCTGGCTCAACTTTCTTATACTCCCAAATTTCCAAAACAGGGCTTGTACCCCAAGACTGCTCTGCCACAAAACATTACTTGAATTTTGAAACACAGGGATAACCAAATAACCAAACTAGGCAGGATCAAGGGCCATCTCTGCTGCGTTTTCTTGCAACACTCATTTGCAAAGCCCAGCCCAAACATTCACGCTCCCTGAAATCCCTTTATTCCATTTGGATCTTAAAACTCTGTACCAAGTGTTTGTACAAATTTTTTTTTAAAGATTTTATTTATTTATTTGACAGAGATCACAAGTAGGCAGACCAGCAGGCAGAGAGAGAGGGGGAAGAAGGCTCCCCGCTGAGCAGAGAGCCCGAAGCGGGGCTCGATCCCAAGACCCTAAGATCACAACCTGAGCTGAAGGCAGAGGCTTAACCCACTGAGCCACCCAGGCGCCCCATGTTTGTACATATTTTATACAGTGAGGAAACCAAAAAGTTAAGTGGCCCACCCACGGCCACTGCACCACTAGGAGCAGGGCCGAGGCTCTCCCCACACTCCTCGCCTTCTGCTGTGTCCCACGGGACCTACCGCACGCAGATCCCTTGTTCGAGGCCTTAGGTAAAATTTTAGGTAGCCTAGGGAAGTAACTATGGAAGAAACTTCCATCCAGTGATCGCCACCACCTAATTTTAGAAGTTCCAATGTTCCTAAATCTGGGATACGCCAACCATGCTTCATACCCCCACTAAAGTGCCTTTGAGAAAAATTCATCCGCGGCCCTAGGGCTTACCTGCCAACTTGAATGCAGAAGTCCCCACGAATGGTGCCTGGCTTAGAATCCGCTGGGTTGGTCTCCCCAAGCATCATCCGCCCCGTCTTCACCACATTTAGTCCCTCCCAGACCTGGAACAGTCGGAAAGAGGAACGGCATCAGATCTGTCACTTGGGACCCCTCGGTACAAACCTTCACCCCCGCCTCAGGGCTCACTTCCGGCAGACCCATCCATGACCCATTAAGCAGCTCACCCCAGCACTAGACAGCAGAGGCCTGTAGTGATGCTCTGGGCTCCATGCCCAGTATACTACTCCCATACAGAGAACCCCGCTACCCAACTTGGGGACTTCCCACTCGAACAGGATGGAAGAACCTCAGGCAGCCACCAGCAGGAGAACAAACAGTGATGAAGGGGTAGAGGCCAGTGATCGGGCTGGAAGGGTCAGGGGACATTAGTACAGGACATGGTGAGGATTCCCACGGAAGCCTAGGTGCAGTCCAGGGAGAACAGGAAGAACGAAGAGCCGTCCTCTGAGAATTGGGGCCCGACTTCAGTGCCTCCCTCCTGAACTTTCTACTCCTCTTCATTCCCAGCTGGACATGAATGCCAGAGGAGGAAAGGGACCGCTCCATTTCTACCATGGGGCCATAGAGAACTTTTTCTAAGGTCTGATTCTGCTTCTCCTTGCTTTTTCTTCCCAAGCTCCTAGTTTGTTCTGTTCACTGAGTAACTCCAGCAGGCTCCATTTGTAAAACAAGGAATTTGGAGTGGCTGGGGAAGATGACTGGCTCTGTTCCAGCCCTTATTCCTGGCCCCCCAGTCCAGGCCCCCACAAGCACTTGCCATGGCCACAACCGGCCCGGAGTTCATGTACTTCACCAGCCCTGGGAAGAAGGGACGGTCCTCCAGGTCAATGTAGTGCTGCTTCAGGAGCTCCTGAGAGGCCTGGCATGCAACAGGAGGTCACCGTTAGGAAGTACGCTGGAAAGGCTGAAGTACGACTGTCCCATCCTCAGAAGCCCCCATCCCCAAGACAGGTTCGCCAAGTCCTGTACCATATGTTAGCTCACATTCATAAGGTATACATCGAAATCCCACCCAAACCCCGACACATACTTCTGTAGCCGAAACACTGGTCTGATCATGAAGACAGCCTCAAAATGTCCATGCTGTTAGGGGGGATATTATCATCCTAAGAAGCACGTGGTTTGAGAATCTGGATGTGGAGTGTTAAGCGTTGGCTGCCTTTGAGGAAGATACGTCTGAGAGAGATCATGTCAACTCTTTTGGCCCATTTCTAGCTCCCTTTGCAACATTTCACACGCTAACCGAGAATGTTCTCCTCATCCCAGATGGGCTTGGTTAAGATTTCAATACCTCTCCCAAAAGGTCCAGATCTGTGGCCCACATGTAAAGTGTGGAAATAGCGGGCTCTGCCCTAAACCGGAGGGAGCTCCGTCTGCCCGCACCGTGGGCACGTGTGGCCCGCGTGGCCGGGCCGGGGGACAGTTTCCTCCGCTCCCCGCGGGCCCTGCTCCCCGGGGCCGTCATGTCACCTCCGCTTAACCTTGCGAGGGCGCCTGTGCCCGCTGGCCCCAGGGCCGCGATCGCCGCTGGGGCCGCGAGGGGGAGGAGGGGAGGTCCTCGGGGCGCGGGAGGCGGCCGTGGGATGCCGGAGGAGGAGCGGGGTATTGGGCGGGGGGCCGCGTTACCTGCAGGAACTTCATGGCCACGAGGCGGAACCCCTTCTGCTCGAAGCGCTTGATGATCTCGCCCACCAGGCCGCGCTGCACGCCGTCCGGCTTGATGGCGATGAACGTGCGCTCCTGGTGGGCCATGGCCTGCGGGCGACAGGTCGGCTCAGGGCCCACGGCCTCGGGGACACAGGACCCCGGCCGCCCTCCCCCGGCCCGCGCCTCCCCCCCGCCCCCAACCCCGCGGGCGCTCCGGCCCCTCCGTCCGCTCTTCGGGGACACGAGCTCGCCGGCCGCCGCCCCGCGGAAGGGGACCCGGCGCAGGGCCCAGGGAAGGGCGAGGGGGTGGGGGCGAGCGCGTCCGCTGGGGGCGGGGGAGGGGTGCCCGGGGGGCGGCGAGGAAAAGCGCCCCCAGCGCCTTACCGGGAAGCAGGCTGCGCGGCGGGGCGGGAGACGAGACGTGGAGCTAGCCGCTGGCCGGGAGCCGATGGGGAGGAGGGGCGCGCGACGGCCACACCCCGGACGCCCCGCCGCCCAACCCGCGAGGCCGACGCTGCCCGAGACCGCTGTTCACGCCCCGGGCAGGCGAGGAGGCGAGGGGGCTCGGGAGCAGGAAGTGGCTTCCTCTCCCGGTTGGGGGGCGGGGGTGTCCTGGAGGGGTAGTGTCGGGAGGGGGCGCTGCCCCACGGCAGGAACTCAGCCCGTCCGGGCCGCAGCCCTCCCCGCAGTCCCTCCTGCCACACGCGCGCATGCCCGCGCGCACACACTCATACTCCCTGTGCGGTGAGCTGCCCCAGCCCGAGACACATCCTGACACGGTTCTAGATGGTCTCTCAGCAGTCAGACCTGGCGCGTCCGCACACAGCTCCCCACCCCCGGGCCGTGCTCGGCTTCGGGGCGGAGGCAGCGAGCCCCTCCTTACCGCCGGCGCGGACAGCAGTCCAGCAATGCTTGTCCCTGAGATGGTCCCAGGCCTCCTGTCTGTCCCTGCTCGGGACCGTGAGCTGATGGTGGGCCCCGCGGGCCTCACCCGACTGCTGGCAGTGACCGCCCTGATAACCAGTACCCGCCAGGTAAAGAGACTTCAGCTACCTCCATTTTGACCTCAAACCCTCCAGGTGACTAAATTCTTCCTAGTTTATCACTTAACTCTGGGAGAAGCCCCTGCAGGCAAAGCATTCCCTGATGGGAACCGATACTACCCCCTCAAGCAGCAGGGAGGACTCTGCAGGACCAACCCCAAGACACTGATCGACTTGACCTTCAGTGCCCACCTGCAGGTACACACCGACGTTTGTCCGTTTCCATATGGAAACCTGGAAGTATTTTCAGCACTTTGGAGACAGTCTTTGAGAGAGATGTTGGTCTAGTCTTTGTTGGCCTCCCAGAAATAAATTCTCTTCTTGTTCGGCCTCAACTGGTCTGCCTTTGGGTTTTGTCAGTGGGGAGTGTGGAACCTGGTCTGTTTGCCCCACCACCCCCACCCACCCCCAGCCAACCTGCAAACCTGGCCTCGGCTGCAATGGACCAATCCAGCCCTCTGTGATACCTTCTTGCCTTCCCACACTGCTAGGTGCAAAGCATTAAAACGCAATTCTCCTTCTGGAGAAGAGACAGCCAGTGTTCCCTTTGGCTTCAAGGTAGAGCCCTAATTTGGGCTTCCTTTTCAGAGTTATCCAATGTCAACTGTGGGACAGGGTCTGGGAATTTCACTGGAGATTTCTCTGGAGAGCTGTTTGCCCCGTTGGTCCAGTCACTCTAGCTCCTGCGGTATGGACCATAGCAGCCTTCTGCCTTTCACATTCCCTGCCCTTCCTGAAAAGACAGCCCTTAACTGGGCAAGGTGTGACCCCGCCTCCCTGCACACACAATCATTCCCCAAAGGTGCAAGTACTTTCCCCCAACAGGGAAACAGAAATGCATCTAGTTCTCAGCTGCCTGGAAGGAAAGTAGCCCCCCCACCCCATGGAGGAAATCCTTTCACAATGTAACTGTCCCTTAGAACCTCAGAATAATATACTGCTTAAAATACAACTAATGAGGAGTTGTACTGGTCACGCAAGCATGCTTAAAGATGACCTTGAGAGGGGCACCTGGGTGGCTCAGTGGGTTAAAGCCTCTGCCTTCAGCTCAGGTCATGATCCCGGGGTTCTGGGATCGAGCCCCAGCGGGGAGCCTGCTTCCTCCAAGCTCTCTCTCTGCCTGCCTCTCTGCCTACTTGTGATCTCTGTCAAATAAATAAATAAAAATCTAAAAAAAAAAAAGGTTAAAAAAAAAAAAAAGATGACCTTGAGAAAAATATGTACTAGCAGAGGGCCTCTGGTGGAGAGGATGATACACGACCCTGAAGCCGTCCCTGAAGCAGAGCAGCTGGGGATGCCTGAGCAGCCGGGGATGCCCCGCTCTCTCAGGGCAGACCACCACCTGCTTCCCTGCCTGAGTCCCTTTCTCGTAGCCTCCCCTGCCTCAGAGAAAGCCTCTGCGCTTGCTCAGCAAATTCCATGCTGCTGGACCAGACACACCTCTCCTCTTCTTGTTTACCTGTAAGACTTGTGATCAACATATGACTCACATTCCTTCTTGTTTACCTACAAGACCTATGGCTAATTATAACCTTCTCCTTTGTTGGTCATCTTGTATCTGATAAACAGGGGACTGAGGAGTCGTCCAGGCTCCCTCTCTCTTACAGCAGCCCTGTTTGTGCCTCATTCTTCTCCTGCGCGCCCTCAGGAAGCATGTTCATCTGTCAACTCTCATTGCACCCTTCAAGTAATCTTACAATTTGGTCAGGTGCACCCCAATGAAGGTGGAGAAACACAGCAGCCTCCAACCCAGTTCCCCTCAGCTCCCCTGCCTCTACCAAAGCCAGGTGAACAGGGAAAATAGCAGGAAAGAAACCTTGAAGTTTGTAGCAAAAGTAATTGTCTCCAAGATGTATTCTTAGCTTCCCCCTTCTCATAGGCGAGCTCTGAAGTATTCCCTAGCCACAAGGGTGCCCAGATAAAAACTTTTTCCACGTTCTCTTGCAGCAGGAGGCTCGCACGTGAAGTTCTGGCCAATGAGATGGGAGGGGGAGTGAAGGTGGTAGATTCACGGTGACGCCCTTCAAAGAAAGGAACAATCCACTTTCCTTACCAACCTGTCATTAGGCATGCGTAGGGGACAAGGCATGGTTAGAATCAGCCCTCGGACAACCTCAAGGATCAGAACCTCACTGCCATCACCACCCCTACTTAGCCACTTGGACTTTTTGCAGTTTTCTTGAGGTATAACTGACAAAACGTGTTCCATATTTAAGGTATATAACCTGTTTTAATTTACATATACTGTGCAATGATCACAATTAAGCTATGGAACGTAACACTTCACATCGTTACCATGTTCATTTGTGTGCGTGTGAGCATATTTAAGATCTATCCTCTTTGCAAATCTCAAGTACACGACGCAGCATTGTGAACAACGAGACCCAGGGCTGTACGTTAGATTTCTAGTTTAGACTTTTAAATAAAAGAGAAGGAAATTTCCATCTTGCCTCTATTAAAGCAACCAAATCAGCGCCCTAACAAATCAAAGCTACTCACAAGATTTCACCTGCTTTTTCTGACATTCTTCCAGGGCCAGAGGCCCACTATCCGGCTTTTCTGTTTTGGGAGTAGTTACAACTTCTCACACTCCCCCATCCGCTGAGGCCCTGAAAGCTTCTCAAGATCAGGAAGGACATCTCTTATTTCCAGGGAATCCTCTGCCCCCAGTACAATCTCGGTAACAAGCAGATCTTCCTAGATAACTACTGACTGGCTCGGTGCCAAGAGCCGATGGGATACAGGAGTAAAAGGAAGGATGGGCAAAGAGAAAAAGAGAGAGAGAAAGAGATCTCAGGCCAACAAAAATAATTTACATAGTATTTACACTCTCTGTCCCCTCAGGTTACCCAGCGTAAATGGGAAAGAAAAAAGAATACGAAGCAAG
Source organism: Enhydra lutris kenyoni (assembly GCF_002288905.1). NCBI lineage: Eukaryota > Metazoa > Chordata > Mammalia > Carnivora > Mustelidae > Enhydra > Enhydra lutris. The sequence continues at coordinate 20,855,669 of NW_019154110.1, forward strand.
AGGGCATTACAAAGTAACCATCTCGAAGAATCCTATGTTGGGATGAAATATTTTAATTTGACGGCAGCACATAATACTGTACAGTGAGCACACCCAGCTCCAGGAAATGCCCTCCAGGTTAGAAGGAAGGTCTCAAAATTAAGTGAATTTGTGAGAGCCTGGCCCCCTGCTCAGGGGAGGGAGAGGGAACGGAATGAACAAAGCATGGAGGTCTGCTCTCCGGTCACTCGTAGATCCAGCTCTGAGCGCAGCTCTTATAATCCACCAGCTCTTCAGGCTGGAACCACAAGCCAATCTCCTTTTCTGCACTCTCCACAGAGTCGCTGCCGTGGATAATGTTCCTGGATGGGGGAGAGAGAGGGCCGTTACCGAGACCCAAAGGAGTCAACAGCCCAGAAGACCCCCGGCTCCCAGTGCCAGAAAGCTGACAGCCCCCTGAAGCAGAAAAAGCCAGAGCCCCCTGCACCTGAGTCCACAGTAAAAGAAAAAGCCCACAGCCGTGGTTCAGGTGAGGGTGAAGAATGCCCTCCCTGTGTTCCAGTCCTCGGAGCAACACCGACACAAGACGAGAGGGGACTCTGGCCAGCATTCGGTGCTGTACCCGGTTCTACCCTCCCAAGCCAGGCGCAACCACAGGGATGCTGACGGCCGAGGGCAGAGAAGTCACCAAGCCAAGCACCAATTTCAGAGAGAAAGAAACAAAAGAACTGATTTTTAAATTGATCTGCCTATGGTATCATGTCCATCCCAGCCTCAGAAACCCAATTGTTTGTTTTTTTTTTTAAGATCTTTTTTTCTTTTCTTTTCTTTTTTTTTTCAATTTGACAGACAGAGATCACAAGTAGGCAGAGAGGCAGGCAGAGAGAGAGGGAAGCAGGCTCCCCGCTGAGCAGACAGCCCGATTTGGGGCTCGATCCCAGGACCCTGGGATCATGACCCAAGCCGAAGGCAGAGGCTTTAACCCACAGAGCCACCCAGGCGCCCCTCTTCTCTTTTTCTTTTCTTTTTTTTTAAGTAATCTCTACACCCAAAGGAGGGCTGGGCTCGAACTTACAACTCCAAGATCTACAGTCACATGCTCTACCAACTGAGCCAGCCAAGAGCCCGAGGAACCCAAATGCTTATGTCACCTAACTCAGATTTTGGAAAAAGGCAAAAGCACCCACTCCCACCTGCCAACTTGGATGCAGAAGTCCCCACGGATGGTCCCAGGCTTGGAGTCTGCAGGGTTGGTCTCCCCGAGCATCACTCGGCCTGTCTTCACCACATTCAGGCCCTCCCAGACCTCCAAGGATAAAAGAATATATGGTCAAGGAAGAAAACCCACCTCAGCAGAAAATCTGGAATCAATTCAAAAAAAAGAAAACAAAGAGCCCCCTTAACACTGAAGGAATAATTATGGAGCAGCTACTTGTTCCAGCACTGGGAATACTAGTCTCCCTGCTCCCACTCCTGCTTTTCTACAATCCATTCCCGACAGAGCAGCCGGAGCAGCCTTTTAGAAATGCCTCGTTAGACCTCCCCTAGCGTCTGTCCGGGAGCTCAGGAAGTGCATGGCCAGCACAGCCCTGCCTGATCTGGCCCAGGCCCAGGCCTCTGAACCCTTGTCATCTGACCTTCTCTTTCATCTACCAGGCTCCAACTGCTCCAACCTTCTTTCTGTACTTCAGAAAGTTCAGGTCCTTTGCACATGCTGTTTTCTTGTTGAGACTGTTCTTCAGCGTGATTTTGTGTAAGTCTGGCCCTTTCTTCTCACTCTGATCTCAGTTCAAAAAGCATGCTCCTTAACCACCCAATCTAAAGTGGCCATTGCTATCCCATCAACCTATTTCATTTCTGTGCATATCACTAATCATTAGCATATACATACGTATTTTTTCTTCATTATCTGCCTTCAAGATGTGTAAGTGAGCAAAGCTATGAAAATAAGTACTTATTTGTCTCATTCATGACTGTATCCCTGGTGTCTGGAAGAGAGCCTGGCACAATGATAACCAATACATACTTGGAGGAAAATTACTGCAGGAAGCAAGACACAATCTCGTTGCCCTCCTGAAGTGTAGAATCAGGCCGACGTCTCCTGATTGCTCCCAGCTATGAGTCACTGTGGGTCCTCAGTTTAGCAAACAAATACATCGTGCCTTCGGTGGGTCAGAGAGCTAACTCACATCCTAACTGTACAATCCTCCCAGCCCCCATTTCCTCTGTATCAGTGAGGACCTGACATCAGAGGCAGGAATCACACGCCTCACACTCGGCTCCCAGTGGAGTGGTTCACATCCATATCTCACCCATGCACACTCACCATGGCAACCACGGGCCCTGACTGCATGTATTTGACCAAGCCGGCAAAGAAGGGACGGTCCTTCAGGTCGATGTAGTGCTCCTTGAGAAGGTCTTCAGAAGCCTATTGTGCAGGACAAAGAATGAGAAATGGCCCCCCAAGCCTTCTAAGAACTAACAATCTAGTTATTTCCCACTCACTGCTGTGAGCACTTGGGGCGCCTGGGTAGCTCAGTTGTTAAGCGTCCACCTTGGGCTCAGGTCATGATCCCAGGGTCCTGGGATCAGGCCCCGCATCAGGCTCCCTGCTCAGCGGGGAACCTGCTTTTCCCTCTCCCACTTCCCCTGCTTGTGTTCCCTCTCTCACTGTGTCTCTCTCTGTCAAATAAATAAAATCTTAAAAATAAATCAGTAGGGGCGCCTGGGTGGCTCAGTGTGTTGAGGCCTCTGCCTTCGGCTCGGGTCATGATCCCAGGGTCCTGGGATCGAGCCCCGCATCTGGCTTTCTGCTCAGCGGGGAGCCTGCTTCCTCCTCTCTCTCTCTCTGCCGGCCTCTGCCTACTTGTGATCTCTCTCTGTCAAATAAATAAATAAAATCTTTTAAAAAATAAATAAATAAATAAATCAGTAAAATAAAATGTGAGCTCTTAGTTCACTGATTCTGTTGTGACGCAATCCACTCCCACCAGTACCAGAGGTGAGTGATGCCAGAGAGACTCAAAGTGTTTCAGCTTTGTGCCAATTCCCCCCCTATTGGCCTTGATTGATGGGAATAAAACCACAGAACATTAGAATCAGATCCGGCCATGCCACTTTAGACAGTAAAACTAACAATACGATGAATTTCCATTCATTGAGAGCAAGCCTCAACTCAAATGTCAGAGGGAAGTCGGGGGTGGTGGGGTCTTGGCATTCGACAGGAAGCAAACTGAACCCAGCCATGTCCCAGGGAGATGGCACGTTTACTCAGGAGAGGAAGGCCAGGGACCAGGTGGGACAACTATGTGGTCCCCACAAGTATTTCACAAACCACTCAAAAGTACATGACATCCAGCAATAAAGAAGTTTGCTGAAGAAGGACTTAGAAACTCTCCCTCTGCGAGGCTGGTGTGTGGGGACAAAACAAGTCAGCCAGAGAGCAAACCAGCTGCTTGGCAATTCCGACTCCCTCAGCCAGGCTCCCTCAAGGCACACAGGCTCGTTCAGGGTCTGACAAGGACCCTTCGTTCTCCCAGTTCTGCACCCTGCGCGCTGCACTCACACCCACAACTGCGGACAGCCGCTGCCAGAAAGCACAGCCAGAGCGGCCCATCACTCTGCCTCCGGTTGGCTGTTCCTTGCCAGAGTAAAAGGACACAGCCAAGTGACCATGCCCCCTCAGCAATTCACTCTTGGCCATGCCCCAGTCCCAAAGGAAGACTGGTAGTGGTGATCTCCCAGCACACGCTCACTGGTCCTGTCCTTCCCTCAACTCTTTCAATTCTACTAATTGGTTCAAATTATTTTTTGGGGGGTGGGGGGGTTCTGGTTATCTTTATTGTTTTTTTAAGATTTTTTTAACTTATTTACTTAGAGAGAGAGAGAGAGAGAGAGAGAGGGAGCGAGCAGAAGCAGGGGGGAGGGATAGAGGGAAAAGCAGACTCCCTGCTGATCAGGGAGCCCAGTGCAGGGCAGGACCCTGGGATCATGACCTGAGTTGAAGGCAGATGCTTAACCAACTGAGCCACCCAGGTGCCCCGGTGTTGGTTATCTTTAGTCTGTGGGACAGATTACAGGTTTTTTTTTGGAGGGGGGACATCAAGTTTTCCCTCCCTTCCCTCCCCCATGTCAGATATAAACAACTTGGCAAACTCCTGGCAGCTGTCCCTCCTCCCATTCTTCCTCAAGCCCACATCCTTTTTTTATTTTTTTTATTTTTTTTTAAAGATTTTATTTATTTATTTGACAGACGGAGATCACAAGTAGGCAGAGAAGCAGGCAGAGAGAGAGGGGAGCAGGCTCCCTGCTGAGCAGAGAGTCCTATTCAGGGCTCGATCCCAGGACCCTGGGATCATGACCTGAGCCAAAGGCAGAGGCTTTCACCCACTGAGCCACCCAGGCGCCCCTATTTTTTTAATTTTTAAAAAATATTTTAGGGGCACCCCTCAATAGTACAGATAGTACAGAGCCTATCACAGGGCTCCATCCCATGACCCTGAGATCACCACCTGAGCTGAAACAAAGAGTCTGACACTTAACCAACTGTGTCACCCAGGTGCCCCCTCCTTTTCACTTTCTGAAATATTGCCTTGCAGGTAGGTGTCTTGCAAGAGTTTCTGCTCTCTGCTGTTTTCAGGCAGGCCTCCCAAGGGCAAAACCACAGCTTTCCCCCCAACATGCCCTGATGGTGCCTACTAGACAATAGACACTAAGTGGACAGTAAACAAGGATGGAAAGATCTCCTTGCTGAGGATCAACCTGGCTCAGAGAGGGGGGTGTGGGAGGGGGAAGAAGTTCTCTGAAATTTGCTCAGGAAGCTCAAGACCAGGAGCTCAAACACACCCACCAGGACTCTGAGTCAGAAAGCACAGTGCTCTCCTGAAAACAGTATCGCACTGTATGTGAACTAACTAGAATTTAAATAAAAATTTGAAGGGGGGGCACCTGGGTGGCTCTACCTTCGGCTCAGGTCATGATCCCAGAGTCCTGGGATCGGGCCCCACATCGGGCTCTCTGCTAGGCAGGGAGCCTGCTTCCCCCCCTCCACCTCTCTCTCTGCCTGCCTCTCTGCCTACTTGTGATCTGTCTGACAAATAAATAAATAAAATCTTTAAAAAAAAAATTTTTTTTGAAGGGAAAAAAAAAAGAAAAGAAAAAAGGGGCATGTGGCTGGCTCAGTCAGTGGAGCATGTGACTCCCGATCTCCTGGCTGAGTTTGAGCCCCACACTGGGTGTGGCGATTACTTAAAAATAAAAATCTTAAGGGCACCTGGGTGGCTCAGTGGGTTAAGCCTCTGCCTTCAGCTCAGGTTGTGATCCTGGAGTCCTGGGATTGAGCCCCGCATCAGGCTCCCTGATCCTCAGGAAGCTTGCTTCCCCCTCTCCCTCTGCTGCTCCTCACTGCTTGTGCTCTCTCTCTGTCTCTGTCAAATAAATAAATAAAATCTTAAAAAAAAAATAAATTAAATTAAATTAAAAAAATAAAAATCTTAAAAAAAGAAAAAAGAAAAAAAGAAAGAAATCACAGTGCTGCAGTAATATGCAGAATCTGCATTGCTAAGGGAAAAGAGAGGCTATTTCCCGAAGTCCCAGTAGCTTGGTTTGTTGTAGGATTCCTACTGGATACCAAGGAGTTTCCAGGTTTCTGGACTTATGTGTTGCGGAGAAAGCTTAAAAAAAAAAAAAAAGAGGGAAGGGGGAAAAACAAGGAGGCTAACCTACAATCATCCTCTGACCTCCAAGAGAACAGAAATTTGAAGAATGAAGTCCACTTACCTGAATTAATTTCATAGCAACAAGGCGGAATCCCTTTTGCTCAAAACGCTTGATGATTTCTCCCACGAGGCTGCGCTGGACCCCATCAGGCTTGATGGCAATGAAGGTACGTTCACAGTTGGCCATGGTCCTGAGGATAAACAGCTGGGAGGATGAAACAGTACTGACTATCCTGCCTACATCATTATCCTTCTCAAGCGGATTACCCCATAAAGCTGGTTTAAATCTGTCGTGCCAACTCCAAGTCTCCCTGGTAAGAACCCAGTTCCTAGTGTGTTCACCATACTGTGCTACTTTGAAGGCACATTTTAAAGAAATAGGTATAGACAACGTTCCTGCAATGGTAGTTGTATTTGCCAATAAGAATAGTGTGCTATAGGGGCGACTGGGGGGGGGCTCATCGGTCCAGTGTCCAACTCTTGATTTCAGCTCAGGTCCTGTCTCAGGGTCGGGGATCAAGCCCTGCAATGGGTTCCACGCTCAAGGCAGAGTCTGCTTCAGATTCTTTATCCCTCCCTGCTCAGGCGTGCCAGCTCTGTCTCCCTAAAATACATAAATAAAACCTGAAAAAAAAAGAAAGAAAAAAAAAGGAATAGCGCGCTATTGCACAGTATGAACGTGTTCGCCACAAGGAGCAGCACTGAAAAAACTCTGGACTAGCACATGTGTAAAAAATGTTCCTAAGGAGAAAAAAAAATTTCCCTAAGCAAAAAACAAACAAACAAAAAACAAAGCAAAAACAAAAAACCAGGGACTATTAATTCTATCCCATTTGACTTAAAAGCTACTATTAAACATCTATTTTGTACTCAATACTGTGGCAGAACTAAGGGAGGGAACATGAAAAAAAAAAAAAAGACACTTTCTGAATTATCCAGAGAACGGAAACTACAGCGATAAAGCGGCAGTCAGGTGCAAGGCAGAGTGAAACAGTTTGACCCACTGCCACAGTCATGGTATTAGAAATGGAAGAGGTTTGAGAGATGATTTCGTTATAATCCCCTTAATTTTACAACCAAACAAATCTAAAGCACCAGAATGAGGTCCAAAATCCCGATTTCCCAAATCAATACAATTTATGCTACATCATAAGACATAATGAATATTCAGGCCGGTAAAAGGGGAATGATGGGAGAACTAGAGACGTTGGTAATATCTGAGATGGGACATCAGGCAGGAAAGAGGCCCAGACAACCTCCATCCCTGACCCTGCCTTTTACAGAGAAGATTGGGCTCATGACCTGCTGTGATTCCACAAGATGGGAAATGAGGAGGCCCCTGACCTTGAAAGACAATCCCTAATGAGGATAGCCAGACCACCTCCTGGCTCTATCTTCCTGTACTTCAGTTAATCTCTTTTTATAGCACCTTAATATATTTTAATTTGTTCGAGTTGCTGTCTCCCCACTGGCCTGCGGCCTGTATACGGGGCTGGTTTGTGCCTGTGTCTCTCCCTGGTACCCAGCCACATGGCCTGGCATTCGACACGAGTAAGGAAAATGTCTTACTTAAGTCGTAATCGCCCTGCCCCTCCAAGAAAAAGAGACAAAACCCAAGGACTGGCAGGAACTCCTAATGCAAGCTCGAGACTAGCATGGATTCGGGCTAACGAGCCACAAATCATCTCTATACCCATACCTTGTACACCTATAAATGTCCTCCACACCAACTGAGACACACACACACACACACAACTGAGACACACACACACAACTGAGACACACACACACACACACACACATTCATTCATTCATTCAGGAAGAACTCGCTGAGCCCCCACTCCGAGCCCAGCACTGCACGCGACAGAGACAAATAAGGCACAACCCGGGTGGTCGCGGCCCGATGGGAAAGTTAGCCACGGACAAAGGCAAGTCCACGTGGCGTGGGACGTGCGCTGACAGGTCTGCACCTGCCCACCGGCGCTGCCCTGCCTTGCCCTCCCATCCGATCCCTCTGGCCACGTCTCAGGGCCGAATTCATGCGATCCCGTCGCCTTCCTCCCTCCCCCGATCCCAGTATCCCTCCTCCTTCTCAGGACCCCATACCCCTCTCACCCCTCCAGCTGCTCCCGCTGCAACTCCTTCTGGGGACACCGGCACCGGAAACACGCCCCAGCCCCACGTGGTTCCTGAAACCCACAGGCGCGGAACGCTTCTTTCCGGATCGGCTGCCGGGGAGCCCGTTTTGCAGACCACCACTCGACCACGCTTCCTCTCGGGAGTCGGATGTCATTCTAGAGAGCAACATTCCGACGTTTAACTTCCGGCACTGCTTTTTCTTGCTCTTCCGGCACGCCGCCCTTCCTCGCCTCCGCACTCCCGAAGATTCTCTGACTCACTTCCTTCGTTCTCGAGTAGGTTGGCTTCCCGAGAGGTGGCGCTCCCACGTTGCGCGAAGTCCGAACGGGCACCTGACCTAGAAGTGGGTCTTTCTCACTTTCCGTTTGCTCCTTCTTCCCAGCGCATCAACACTGCATTATTGAGTACCTACTGTGTGCGGGACACTATTCCAGGGCCTGAGGTTATGGCAGTAAACTAGGAGGCTTTGGTGGGGTTGGGAATGGGGACAAAGAATAAACAAGCAAACTGATATGTAATACACTGCATTATGTTAGTGCCGTTAAGAAAAAGCAGGGCAGGGGCGCCTGGGTGGCTCGGGGGGTTAAAGCCTCTTTTTTCGGCTCCGGTCATGGTCCCAGGGTCCTGGGATCGAGTCCTTGTCGGGCTCTCTGCTGGGCAGGGAGCCTGCTTCCCCTCTCATGCCTGCCTCTCTGCCTACTTGTGATCTCTGTCTGTCAAATAAATAAAATCTGTGAAAGAAAGAAAGGGAGGGAGGGAGGAAGGAAGGAAGAAAGAAAAAGCAGGGCAAGGGAGAAAAACTGAAGGAGTAAACAGTTTTCCAAGGTTAGTTGGGAAAAGGCTCTCTGAGGAAACGACAGTGGAACAGGAGGTCTGGTATTCATCTGACCGCGGAATATTATTACAGTGGACGGCCAGTGGTAGAGATTGCCATCGGAGAGAGGCCGGGTAATGTGGTCGTGCCACTGGAAGGTTTTGAACAGGGAATGACATTAGATGATACACGTTAAAAAAAAAATTCTGACTGCCATAGAATAAATGGGTGGGGTAAGGTACAGAGTGGAAGCAAGTGCCGTTTCAACAACTGCTCCTGGGACACCTGACTGGCTCCGTCCCTAGAGCTCAGGAGTCCTGATCTTGAGGTTGTGAGTTTAAGCCTCAGGTTGGCTGTACAGATTACTTAAAAAAAAAAAAAAAAGTGCTGAGGCATTGGACATATGCAGGCAAAGAAAGAAAAGAACTGGGTGCCTGGGTGGCTCAGTGGGTTAAAGCCTCTGCCTTCGGCTCAGGTCATGATCCCAGGGTCCTGGGATTGAGTCCCGCATCGGCTCTCTGCTCCGCGGGGAGCTTGCTTCCTTCTCTCTCTCTGCCTACTTGTGATCTCTGTCTGTCAAATAAATAAATAAAATCTTTAAAAAAAAAAAAAAAGAAAGAAAAGAACTTCTACCTACACCTCCACCTTAAACAAAAATTCGTTCAAAATGGATCATAGAAGGGCGCCTGGGTGGCTCAGTCCGTTAAGCATCTTACTCTCCATTTAGCTCTGGTCCTGATCTCTCCTGAGATGGAGCCAAGTGTGGGGCTCTGCCTCTGCCCCTTCCCCCACTCATGTGTAAGTGCTCGCTCTCGCTCTCTCTCAAATAATAAATACATATTTTTAGATGGATCATAGATTTAAATGTAAAGCTATAATAGTTTAGAAAAAACATGGTTAAAAAAAAATCTTCATGGGCGCCTGGGTGGCTCAATGGATTAAGCCTCTGCCTTCAGCTCAGGTCGTGATCCCAGGGGCATGGGATGGAGTCCTGCTTGGGGGCTCCCCACAAGCAAGGAGTCAGTTTCTCCCTCTGCCCTTTCCCCTGGGAGAGCACATGGGCTCTCTCAGAATAACAAAGCAAAACAAAAACTTCAGGTCCAAGGGCCAGGCAAAGAGTTTTTAGACTTGCCACCATAAGCACAATCCATAAAATGAAAAAGTTAGTAAATTGAACCCTATCAAAATTAAAAACTTTTTCCCTTTGAAAGGCTCTAAGCAGAAGATGAAACAGCAAGTTACAGGGTAAAAGAAAATATGTGCAAACCATGTACCCAACACAGGCTTGTATCGAGAACATAAAAAGAATTTTCACAACTCAACAGTTTAAAAAAAAATCCAATTAGAAAACGAACAAAAGACAAGAACGGACATTACACGAAAGAGGATTTTCGGATGGCATGAGATGAACATGCAGAGATGTTCAACATCATTAATCACTAGGCAAATGCAAATTAAAGCCATGAAGAGGGGCACCTGGGTGGCTCCGTTGGTTAATCATCTGCCTTTTGCTCAGGTCATGATCCCAGGGTCCTGGGATGGAGTCCTGCCTAGGGCCCCCCCTCAGCAGGGAATCTGCTCCTGCCTCTCCTTCTGCCCTCTGCCCCTCCCCTCTACTCATGGTTGCTCTCTCTCGCTTTCTCCTGTAATAAATAAAACCTTTAAAAAAAGCACAAGGAGATATCACTACACACCTATCTTAATGGCTAAAAAATTAAGAGCACACCACTGGCTCGGTGAGTACAGCGTGAGACTTTTTTTTTTTTAAGATTATATTTATTTATTTGACAGAGAGAGCCAGAGAGCACAAGTGAGGGGAATGGCACAGGGAGGAGAGAGCAGGGGACTCTTGATTTAACTGTGGTGAGGTTTTAAGTTTGAGTCCCACATTGGGTGTAGAGTTTACTTAAAAAAGGGAAAAAATTTGGGGTGCCTGGGTGGCTCAGTGGGTTAAAGCCTCTGCCTTCGGCTCAGCTCATGATCTCAGGGTCCTGGGATGGAGCCTCACATCGGGTTCTCTGCTCAGCAGGGAGCCTGCTTTTCCTTCTCTCTCTGCCTGCCTCTCTGCCTACTTGTGATCTCTCTCTGTGTCAAATAAATAAAATCTTTAAAAAAAGGGGGGGGATTTTTTTCTTTAAACAGAATCAGGAGAGCTAATTGAAACTACACTGTTAGTCCAAGTGGGAGATGCTGGTGGTTTGGACTATGTAATGACAAAGGAGAAAGAGACAAACGGGTTAGTAACAGGATATATATTCAAGGTTAAGGCCATAGGTCTTACTGAAGGATAGGATATGGAACATGAGGAAAAAAATAGATATTAGCTCCTAGTTTTCTTTCTTTTTTTTTTTTTAAGATTTTAATTTTCTACTTTTTTTTTTTTTAAGATTTTATCTTTAAGCAATCTCTACACCTAACATGGGGCCCGAACCCACAACCCTGCATTCAAGAGTTGCACTATCCACCACAGAGCCACCCAGGTGCCTCCTAGTTTTCTTTCTTTCCCTTCCTTCCTTCCTTTCTTTCTTCCTTCTTTTTTTTTTGGAGAAGGTGCATTAAATATCAGTTCAATAGTTACCTACAAAGCTCCTTTATAAGTTGTTGGGGTCCGCTGCACTAGTGCTCTAAAACCTCTATGTACAAACAAATCACACAGGGAATTGTTAAATGCAAACTCTGATTCACTAGGTCTAGTGAAGCCTGAGAGTTGGATAATTACAATGTTGTTGACTGACAGATTTTGTAAGACCATGTCCTAGAGCCAGGTTCTTTTAAAGATGTTATAAGCCTCAGAAGGTGCGGGAGGATCTTGCCCAGGCAGATGCTGGAGAAGGGGAATGGGCATTAGAAAATGGGAAGATTTCATCTCTTCCTGGAAGCCATCCTAATTACATGACTCACCCTACCCTTCCTTGCCCAACCCTACACACAACCCTTCAGGCTCCTGTAGGTTAATGTTTCAGCAAACCAAATCAGAAAACCGTAAGAATTTAAAGCTAACAGTAGTATATTTTTTAAGTTTTATTTACTTATTTAAGTAATCTCTGCACCCAACGTGGGACACAAACTCATGACCTTGAGATCAAGAGTCACATGCTTTTCTGACTGAGTCAGGCAGGCGCCCCTGAACTGTGAATAATCTTAAAGGACATATGGGCCAATCTCTCCAGAAACCCTGGTAAAGGGTTTCAGTTTCTGCTTGAAACTTCCAAGAATGGGAATTCACTACCTCAAATATCAGATCCCTGGCCTTCCACCCTCTTCTTGCTTAACAGCAACAACAGCAACAGTGAAACAATAAACTTGCAAATTGAATATATTCACCCGCCCCCCAAAAAAATAATAACAGGAGTAATGTTTAGTGAATTGCACTAATGACTTCAACTATTATGGAGAAAGGGTTGCCTTGGTAGAACAGGGGGAAGGTTTCGTAGAGGTATGATCGGGATGTAGATAAGTCTAAAGGTCCTGGAGACGAGGAAAACAACCAAGTGCAAAGGATGCAAGCAGGGAAGAGTTGAAAATTCCAGAGAAACTGATTAGATACTCCCAATAGAGTGCTCTAGCACAGTGGGGGATAAGACCACAAGATGAATGGCAAGCCTTGAATGCTAGTCTAAGAAGCTGGGGTCATAGTTAATGGGAGACTCATGGAACCTTGGAGGGTAGAACAGTGACCTGAAAAACATTTTAAATTCTAGAACTCAATACAACTGTTGTAGCTATCTAATTCACTCCCTTTACAGACATACACACAGACCGAAAGAGATGACACTATTTATTGAAGATTACACCAATACATAGGGAAAGCTATGCTTTAGAACAGTGAATCTAGCTATGGTGTGGAGGGCAGATTAGATAGGGAGAGGCTAGAAGCAAAGAGGCCCATAAGGAAGATGCTGACATCACCAGTAATCAAGGCATGAGGGTTAAAGCGGTCAAAGGGATGTTTGTGCTAAAATTCAGAGGATAAACCAACAAGGTTTGGGAACTGATTGAATATGATTAAAAGAGCTGAAGAGAAACTCTGTCATAGCAGTGATAGAGCTGAAGACCATGAGTCTGTTTTCAAGGGATGTGGGGGTGATTCTTGGCTCAACCACGTATCAGTTATGTGATTTCAGACAAGATATTCAACATCGCCAAGCAAACTCTGTTTCTGTATTTGTTAAATGGGAGTCATACTCCATCAAAATACTACATCCTCACTACATCAAAAGAGTGTTGTGAGGATTATATAAAGTAATGTAATCAATATTTAACACAGTGTTTGGCACATTGTAAATAATAAATAGTTGCTTGGGTTTTTTATACCTATGGGTGACAGAATTTTATACCTAACAATTGTGACAATAATGACATTAACACACACAAAAAAAATAATAATAATGACATTAACAGACATAGGGAAGTCCAGAAAGAGCCAGCTGGAGGAGGATGAGCTTCCTGTCATGCATCTGCTGGAGGGTGACACAAGAGAGAAAATACACAGTAGCCGGGGCGCCTGGGTGGCTCAGAGGGTTAAAGCCTCTGCCTTCGGCTCAGGTCCTGATCCCAGGGTCCTGGGATCGAGCCCCGCATCGGGCTCTCTCCTTGGTGGGGAGCCTGCTTCCTCCTCTCTCTCTGTCTGCCTCTCTGCCTACTTGTGATCTCTCTCTGTCGAATGAATAAATAAAATCTTTAAAAAAAAAAAAGAAAGAAAAAAGAAAATACACAGTAGCCAATTAAAGACATTTATCTGGGGTTCAGAGGAGATGCTAAGGAGAGACATGTGGGGATTATCTGCATAAAAATGATCTCTAAATACCTTGAAGCTAAACATGAAAGCACTGGCAATATTCTTCTTTTTTTTTAAAGATTTTTATTTATTTATTTGACAGAGAGATCACAAGTAGGCAGAGAGGCAGGCAGAGAGAGGAGGAAGCAGGCTCCCTGCCGAGCAGAGAGCCCGACACGGGGCTCGATCCCAGGACCCTGAGATCATGACCTGAGCCGAAGGCAGAAGCTTAACCCACTGAGCCACCCAGGCGCCCCATATTCTTCTTTATTTTTTTTTAAAGGCAGACTTCTTGTGATGGTGCAGGTATGAATTCCAATGGTATTTGCCAACCAAATATGCATACCAACAATATGCCAAATGTGTCCTCTAGAATTTTTACAATGATACATTATATGCTATAATTTGCTAAGCCTAGAGTCTTTAGAATGAGATTATATAGGAGCACCTGGGTGGCTCAGTCCATTGAGTGTTAGGCTCAGGTCGTGATTTCATTTTTGTGGGATGGAGCCCCGTGCTGGGCTCCCCACTCATCGGGGAGTCTGCTTGAGATTCTCTCTCTCCCTCTGCCCCATCCACGGTTCCTACTCACTCTCTCTCTCTCTCTCTCTCTCTCTCTCTCAAATAAATAAATAAATAAATCTTAAATGAAAAGAAACGTAATTCTATAAAAAATAATTTTAGGGGGCGCCTGGGTGGCTCAGTGAGTTGAGCTTCTGCCTTCGGCTCGGGTCATGGTCTCGGGGTCCTGGGATCGAGCCCCGCATAGGGCTCTCTGCTCAGCAGGGAGCCTGCTTCTCCCCCTCTCTCTGCCTGCCTCTCTGCCTACTTGTGATCTCTGTCAAATAAATAAAATTTAAAAAAATAATTTTAGTATTATAATATATATTATCTGGAACTGACATTAATTATACTGTGATTTATTTTTTAGATTTTTTTTTAAGATTTTATTTATTTGAGAGAGAGTAAGCTAGAGAGAGAACACAAGCTGGGGGGGAGGAGGTGGGGGAGGGAGAGGGGCAGACTCCCCACAAAGCAATGAGCCCCATGTGGGACTTGATTTTAGGACTCTGGGATCATGACCTGAGCCAAAGACAGATGCTTAAAAGACTGAGCCACCCAGGCGCCCCAGTGATCTATAAGTATTAAAAAGTATCTTAAAAGGAGCAATAAGCAATGACTGCCATTCATTTGTTACACAAAAATGAACCATAATAGACAACATATATTGAAAGATTGCTCTGTGCCAGGGCACCTGGGTGGCTCAGTGGTTAAGCATCTGTCTTTGGCTCAGGTCATGATTGCAGGGTCCTGGAATGGAGCCCCACGTAGGGCTTCCTGCTGAGCAGGAAGAGAAGCAGGAAGAGCTTCTCCCTCTCCCACTCCCGCTGCTTGTGCTTCCTCTCTCTCGCTGTGTCTTTGTCAAATAAATAAATAAGATCTTTAAAAAATAAGAAAAAAATAAAATAAAACAACTTAAAAAGAAAAAAAGATTGCTCTGTGCCAGGCACAAAGTGCTTTATTTATAGTAATTTGCACAACCCCTTCGTGAGGTAAATATTGTTATTGTTCTTGTGTTTTGGGTGGGGAAACTGCCGCTCACGGAGGGTGGATGACTTGCCCAAACTCAGACAGCCGGAAGAAGTGGATTCAGGATTTAAAGCCAATCTGCCCAGGGCCAGCGGTTTGGCTCTAAATTACATGTGTGCTTCTTCACCATGGGGAAGGCTTTATTCCAGAGTCTCACCTTCAGGAGAGATCACTGCGAGGTGCAAAGAAATCATCATTCAAAACCAACAAGACGGCTAGCTCTAACACTGCGCACAGAATAGAATTGATTCAGGTCATGACTGTCCTGCTATGAATGATTTAAGGAATCAGAGCAACTAATGCATTATGCCCACGTGTGAGAAACAGAAAGGCATCTTGGGATGCAGGGCAAAGAGAGGCCATTCATAATACTGGTTAGGAATGAGTCCCGAGGGAATCTTCACTGCCCATAATCAAGAATGAAGTATGAACCCTCCCACTTTTTTTTTTTTTTAGATTTTATTTATTTATTTGACAGAGAGAGATCACAAGTAGACGGAGAGGCAGGCAGAGAGAGAGAGAGAGAGGAGGAAGCAGGCTTCTTGCTGAGCAGAGAGCCCGATGCGGGACTCGATCCCAGGACCCTGAGATCACGACCTGAGCCGAAGGCAGCGGCTTAACCCACTGAGCCACCCAGGCGCCCCAAACCCTCCCACTTTTGACTCCAATCGAACTACAAATCAAACAGCAGGATCATTTGGTGAAGGTAATTGCCTGTGTTTTGCAAACAAAACAAAACAAAACAAAACAAAAAACAAGCACACAGGTCCCTTGTCTTGAGTCTGGCTGAGAAATATGCATAAGGAAACTACCTCTCAATCTTCTGAGTGAGGCCTGATCCTTGGTGGGGGAGGGGAGGAAGAGGTTTGGGGGGAAACCTACAAAATTTGCTAATTGGGGAAGGAAGTCCTAAAAGATTCCTCACATAGTCTGGTGCCACAGCTATACAAGGTGGGCCTGATTCTAAGTTCTATTTTACAGATGGGGAAAAATGAGGCCCAGGAAGGTTAAAGAGTTTAGCCCAGATCACAAAACCACTTAAGAGGCCGAGGCTGCCTGTGGATCAGTGTCACTCTCTCTCCAGAGCCTGTGCACGTAACCACCACACTGTGCCATAGAACATCATGTCAGGAATTCTAGACTTCCCGGCCCAATGAGACCCCCCAAGGATCACCGGGTAACCCAAGCGAGATCAGTCATCTATTTTTTTTCTATTCAACAACACTGCCTTCCTCTGACAGTCTTAGTTTTCTGCTCTTGACTACGAGAGCGATGACTCTAATACCTTTTATTTTTTTTCTCCTTAAGCTCTTCAATCACATTTATTTTTACATTCTCTTACAACCCTCCTCGTTTCCACTTTCTAAACTTAGATATAATAAAGCCTTTTGCAAAGACACCGGCTCTTTGCCTGTAACAGTCTCTCTGCTTGCCTTGACTCTGGTCTAGTCTTTCAGACTAAAACTCTCTGGGGGAAGGATTTCGTGGCTAAAGAGGTGCAAGGTCCAGAGCAGTGATTTCACGTTCATCTCCCTCCTGCTTTCTTGTGATTTGATTCTCCAGGACCCCTACTGGGAGTCATGGGCCTGGTGCCTTCTGTCTTCACTGAAGATGGTTGTAATACTGGACTCAGTTCAGTTTGTCTCGCTAGGCTCTCTAGATTGGGGCCGAACATCACATAATCTGTAATTTCTGTAATATTATGATCGTAGTGCCTTGTGTATTAGTTGGGATGAGCTAGGTTGTGCTAGAGCAAAAAGTCAATCACAAGTCTCAGTGGTTTAATGCCTTAGTCCATCAGGTTTGTGTAACAAAAACACAATAGACTTATAAACAATAAACATTTATTTCTCACAGTTCTGGAGCAGGGGGATGTCCAAGATCATGATGCCGACAGATTCCGCATCAGCAGATCTCGGGTAAGTTTGGTTTTGTTCAGTGCAATGAACTGAATGCTTACACTGAGTCTGATGAGACGCCCCTTCTTTTTTTTTTTTTTTTTTTTTTAAGATTTTATTTATTTATTTGACAGACAGAGATCACAAGTAGGCAGAGAGGCAGGCAGAGAGAGAGGAAGGGAAGCAGGCTCCCTGCTGAGCAGAAAGCCCGATGCGGGACTCGATCCCAGGACCCTGAGATTATGACCTGAGCTGAAGGCAGCGGCTTAACCCACTGAGCCACCCAGGCGCCCGAGACGCTCCTTCTTAATGGATAGCAATCTTCTCACTGGAACCTCATGTGGTAGAAGGAGGTTTTCCAGAAGGGCAGTGTTGGGGAGCAAGAATTTCCTGTCCCCGTCCAAAGTCCTTTGAAGGCTGGACGAAGAATGAAACTGACATGTGACAGATGAACAGGAGAAAAGCAAATTTAATTTCATTCCTACGGGGAATCCACCCAGACATGGAAATTCCAAAGAGTTTAATACAGATCAAGCAAAATGAGGTCTATATGTCAGCCTGAACTAAGGAGAAGGGGGAAGGGGTATGTAACTTCTAAGGGAAGGAATGCAATTCATAAGGCAGTAAGAAAAAGAGCAGATGTTTGGAAATTAGATGTTTGCCCTACAGATGAGTCACTCAAATAAAATTTATCCCAGCTAATAATCATTGTTCTGGGAAACACCTCCAATTTTAGAACCTTTTTCTTTTCTCTCTCTCTCTCTTTTTTTTTTAGATTCTTCTAGGTAGTTAAAGGAGGGGCAAAAACTTTCTCGTGAGCACACAGGGTCTTAATTGCCTTCAGCTCTGAAAAAGTCATGCTAAAATGGTCCCCTTGGGGTGGCTGGCCCTTGACCCCCTATAGCACTAATCCTATTCCTAAGGGCTCCATCTCCCAATACCATAGCCTGGAGGGTTAGGATTTCACTATATGAATTTTGCTTTTTTTATGTTTTCTTTTTCTTAAAGATTTTATTTTAAGATTTTATTTATTTTTTATTTATTTGTCAGAGAGAGAAATGTACACAAGCAGGGGGAGCAGCAGGTAGAGGGTGAAGCAGGCTCCTCACTGAGCAAGGACCCCAATGCTGGGCTCGATCCCAAGCCCCCGGGATCATGACCTGAGCCAAAGGCAGATGCTTAAGGGCTGAGCCACCCAGGCACCCCTTAAAGATTTTAAGTAATGTCTGCACCCCACGTGGGGCTCAAACTTACAAACCAGAGATCAAGAATCACAAGTTCTTCTGACTGAGGCAGCCAGGCACCCCTCCCTATATGAATTTTGGAAGAAACACGAACTCCGAGTCCTTTTTACTGCACAAAACCAAATCTGCTGTAGGGCCAGCACTTCTGCAGTTCAATCCCCGCCATCCAGTGATTCCGGGAGGCTGTTACCCCTCCCCCCTCCATCTCAATACAAGGCCTCTATGATGCCAAACCACAGGACAGAGAAAGCTGAGGGAGAGGGAGGGTCCCAGGGTAGCTCTTAAATGGTTGGTTTGGCCTGGATGCCACTGCTCCTTTGAGCCCATGGACCAGAACTAGTGGAATGGCCCTGCATAACGTGAAGGGAGATGGGAAATAGGGAGGACCACACGGCATTCTGTGAGCAGGAAAGGTCTTTTGCTTTCTTCTCATCCCCGCATCGTATGCTGCAATCTTGTCTTTTCCTTTCCCAGTCCCGGTCCCAGCTGTTAGCCTGTACCTTGGACTTTAACCTTCTACCTCCAAATCACAAATCATAGTTTAATCCAGTGCTTGTTCTTTGGAGTATTTTATCTCCTGCCAGATGACCCTGTCCTTTCACTGGCATGCCTTGTAGCTTGAATGTTGTCTCCCTTATCCCTGTGTCTTGTTTTGTTTTGTTTTGCATCTAGTCATTTTCCAGGACCTACCCAGCAGAGAGTGCTCTGGAAAGACCTCCTAAACTTCCTGAACTTGAAACTGAAGTTATTAAGCCCAAGAGACATTTTCTCTCTGGAGTGGAGTAAAGAAAGTGAGACAGGAGAAACACTGAAGGGATCAAAGCAAGGTGAACCAGTTCTCCTGAAGGCAGGTCCAGGAGCCTCCCCTGGCTCACTGTCTCCTTAAGAGAGTTTAATACTGATCAGATAAAAAGACCTCTGGGAAGGGGCACCAGTGCTCTCTGGTAGAAACGGGTCTCCCTCTTCCACAGCTCACTTACTTGCTGATCAGATTGAGCATTAGTATGGGGCACCTGGCTGGCTCAGTTGGTGGAATGTGGGACTCCTGATCTCGGGGTTGTGGGTTCGAGCCCCATGTTGGTAGAAGAGATTACTTAAAAATAGATAAACTATTGGGGCACCTGGGTGGCTCAGTGGGTTAAAGCCTCTGCCTTTGGCTCAGGTCATGATCCCAGGGTCCTGGGATCGAGCCCCGCAGCATCGGGCTCTCTGCTCAGCAGGGAGCCTGCTTCTCCGTCTCTCTCTGCCTGCCTCTCTGCCTACTTGTGATCTCTGTCTGTCAAATAAATAAAGAAAATCTTAAAAAAAAAAAAAATTGGGGCTCATAGCCCATCTAAGGCTAAACAAACAAAGAGGGGGCTGGGGCTTCTGGGTAGGGGAGGCAAGCTATGGGAAGGTAACCAGGAAGAGTTTGGAAAATATTTGTTGTTTAGGAAGGCTCGTTATGCAGATTTAAGTGGGAACTATCTCCAATAATAGGAGCTGTCAAAAGTCCTCCTCTTTCCTGTAAGAAGGAGAGATACACTTTTTACAAATGGAAATTTCTTTTATAAATGGAAGTTTCCTTTACAACAGGAAATCTTGCACTTTGTATTTGAGCTATTCCTGTGTCTACCAGTTTTTTTCTTTTAAGATTTTATTTATTTATTTGACAGAGAGAGAGAGATCACAAGTAGGTAGAGAGGCAGGCAGAGAGAAAGGGGGAAGCAGGCTCCCTGCTGAGCAGAGAGCCGGATGTGGGGCTCGATCCTAGGACCCTGAGCAGAAGACAGAGGCTTAACCCACTGAGCCACCTAGGTACCCCAATGTCTACCAGTTCTTAATAGCCTTTAGCTCAAAATAATCCATATGCCCAAGAGGCGTTCTTTTGGGGGCGGCACACTCACAGCCTTTCTATGTTTATGATTTTTTTATAAATGATTTTTAAATGATTTTTTAAATATGTTTATGATTTTTTAAAAAGATTTATTTATTTGGGGGCACCTGGGTGGCTCAGTCGTTAAGCATCTGCCTTCAGTTCAGGTCATGATCCTGGGGTCCTGGGATCAAGACCCGCATTGGGCCCCTTGCTCCACAGGAAGCCTGCTTCTCCTTCTCCCACTCCCCCTGCTTGTGTTCCCTCTCTCGATGTATCTCTCTCTGTCAGATAAATAAATAAAATCTTGGGGCGCCTGGGTGGCTCAGTGGGTTAAAGCCTCTGCCTTTGGCTCAGGTCGTGATCTCAGGGTGCTGGGATCGAGCCTCGAATCGGGCTCTCTGCTCAGCAGGTAGCCTGCTTCCCTTTCTCTCTCTCTGCCTGCCTCTCTGCCTACTTGTGATCTGTCAAATAAATAAATAAATCTTTAAAAAATAAAAATAAATAAATAAATAAAATCTTTTTAAAAAAAGATTTTATTTATTTATTTGAGAGGCTCCTGGGTGACTCAGTTGGTTAAGTGTCTGCCTTCAGCTCAGGTCCTGATCCCTCATGAGTCCTGCATTGGGCTTCTTGCTCAGCGGGGAGCCTGCTTCTCCCTCTCCCTCTGCTGCTTGTGCTCTTTCACTATCTCATTCTCTTTGAATCTTTCAAACAAACAAATAAATCTTAAAAAAAAAAAGATGTATTTATTTAATCTCTACACCCAAAGTGGGGGGCTCCAACTCAACCCTGAGATCAAGAGTCACTTGCTCTGCTGATGGAGCTGGCCAGGGGGCCCCCACTACCTCCCCCCACCCCCTGCCTGCTGCCCACTCCCAACCATTTTTGGACAACTCCCACTGATTTAAAAAAAGAAAAAGGGGGACCTGGGTGGCTCAGTCTGCTGGGCCTGACTCAGTCTGACTTTTGGTTTCGGCTCAGGTCATGATCCCAGGGTCCTGGGATCTAGGCCCTCATGCGGCTCCTTGCTCAGCAGGAAGTCTGCTTCTCCCTCTGCCTGCTGCTCCCCCTGCTTGTGCTCTCTCTCTGTCAAATAAATAAAAATAAAATCTAAAAAAAAGAAGAAGATTTAAGTTCCTGGGTCAGTTTTCTGTAAAAGACCAACCATAAAGCCCTCAGTGGTAACCCATGCAGAACGACTCTCACTCTAGAGAGCTTTCTATCTCTTCTCACCTTCACTTAACAAACTATCACTCTACCCTGTTGTGTCCCTGAGATTCATTCTTCGACTCCCCGGACAAGAAACCTGCAACCCTCATCCCTTCGGTTATAATCCTGTCTCTAGTCCTCCCGTAGGGTACACGCTTTTGGAAGCCAGTTCTGTAATCTCAGAGGCTGTCTTCAGTAAGGTCATCAGGTTCAATTACTTCAAACATTCTTGTGTCAAGACTTTAAGTCCCATCTCCAGCTGGGCCACTTGCCCCCTGAATATACCTGGTGTCTATAGTTTTCAAGGGGTGATTTCATCCTGCAGAAATCCTTCCAGGAGAAAGGAGACACTGCTACAGACACACAGGCTGTGATTTTGAAACAGTGACTCCTAGAGGACTCCTGGGTGGCTCAGTCAGTTAAGCATCTCCCTTAGGCTCAAGTCAAGGTCCCAGGATCCTAGGATCGAGTCCGCATCTGGCTTCCTGTTCAGCAGAGAGTCTGCTTCTCCCTCTCCCTCTGCCGGCCTCTCCCTCTGCTTGTGCTCTCTCGCATGCTCTCTTTGTCAAATAAAGTCTTAAAAAAAAAGAGAGAGAGACAGAAAGAGTGACTCCTAGTAAGAGGAGATACCCATAGGAGATGGAGCTGGGCTTGGCACCTTGCTAATAATTTGACAGGAATTAATAATGTAGCTTACATTTACTGAATACATATGTGCCAGCCACTATTCAAAGTGTTTTATGTGTATTGTCTCATTGAACCTTCACAACAACCCTAGGAGATGGGTACTCTTATGCTCAACCTCATTTTACAGAAGAGGAAACTGGTACAAGAGAGTAACTCGTCTAAGGCAGTGCTGCCGGTAAGTGACAGAAGCATAATTCAGACCCCGGGAATTAATTCCAAACCCCTTGTATACTCGCAGTCACCGGTGTTTATTGTCTTGTGCTTGGCCAAGATTTATAATTCAGACCCCGGGAGTTAATTCCAAACCCCTTGTATACTCGCAGTCACCGGTGTTTATTGTCTTGTGCTTGGCCAAGATTTTGAGTTTTTAACATTTTTACAAAACAGTAAAGAATATATTTATCTGAGTCTTGGTTTCTGCTAATTTGATAGTAAACAAAATGTTAACTCCTTATATGCAACATTTTTTTATAAGATTTTATTTATTTATTTGATGGACAGAGATCACAAATAGGCAGAGAGAGAGGAGGAAGCAGGCTCCCTGCTGAGCAGAGAGCCCGATGCGGGGCTCGATCCCAGGACCCTGGGACCATGACCTGAGCGGAACGCAGAGGCTTTAACCCACTGAGCCACCCAGGCACCCCTATATGCAATATTTATATAATAGTAGAATGAGACACAGGCCAGAATATGTCCTCTTCTTCCAGATTTATGATCTCATAGCAGATATATATTATGTGGCTTCTGACTTCAGAATTTGAAAAAAAAAAAACAGAGGGGGAATGAGGGCACTGAGCTGAGTCCAGTGTTCTTGATAGGAGCTTCGTTGCAGCCAGAGGTGACTGTGGGTGATTCCTCAGTTGTAAAAGGAAGGAACTGGATTCCACTGCTTGCGAAGGGACCTCCTCCTGCTCAGATCTCACGTCCAGAGGAGTAAATCTCTGCGGGGAGTTCCCAACACCAAGGCAGAAGGCAAGAGCAAATATCTACCTTGAAAGAGGCGGACTCTCTGGTGCCCCTTGAGTCACGCAGATCAAACTGATATGAACAAGTGGGTATCTGTTCCCTGCTTCTCGTGTGTGAGGCTGATGGGCAGCGGTGCTATGCTTAGGTGTTTGACTGGCTCTGCTGCACTTACTAAAAATAAGCAGCCAGTGTGAGGGGTGAGTCATTTTCATACATGCCTATGTGGAGGAACAAAGTGACAAAGGTCACAGCGGCCCCGCGTGCGATGATTTCCCTTCTGAGCAGATACTGCACCCTGTTCCCAACCAGCCCCTCTTTTTCTGTTTTATTTTAGATAAGCCGTAGACCTTAAATAGAAAACTGACTCAACAGTCCTTGATTGTGTTTCAGTTTGTTCCTATCCTGTTCTCTGTTTGTGGACTGGCCTCGTCCTTACGGCTGGATTTGTTACTTTTCTGGGGGAATAGACATTGATGTTAACATTGGTGTTAACGACCACAGTTTGCACAGTGATTATATATGCATATATGCATAGTTGCTTTGGAATAGTCAGCCACGGCCCTGGCGACGTGGCAACACGTGGACGAGTTCCCAGCTTTCTCTAGAGGGAGTAAAGTCTTATCAGGACAGGATCCATCCTGGGCGAAATTGTAAAGTAATGTTGTCTTGTTTTTGTTTTTTTTTTTTAAGATTTTATTTATTTACTTGACAGAGATCACAAGTAGGCAGAGAGGCAGGCAGAGAGAGGAAGGGAAGCAGGCTCCCTGCTGAGCAGAGAGCCCAATGTGGGGCTCGATTCCAGGACCCTGGGATTATGACCTGAGCCAAAGGCAGAGGCTTTAAACCACTGAGCCACCCAGGCACCCCTAAAGTAATGTTGTTTTGTTTTCAGGTGATTTTTCTATTTCGTTTCTGAGGATTTTTCTGTTTCATTTCTGGGATCTCCATTCTTCACCCCCTATCCCTGTGGCCAGTGCCCTCATTCAGCTTTCTAATCAAAGCTTCTCTGTTCTTTTTAAAAGTAGGCTCCACACTCAATGTGGAGCTTGAACTCACGACCCAAGATTAAGAGCAGGTGCTCTGAAGCTTCTCACTTGTTAGGCCTTAGTTTCATTGGCTATAAAATGGGAGGAGAAAGACATTAAACGTCTTTTCTTTCTTTTTCTTTTTCTTTTTTTTTTTTAAGAGAGAGGAGTCG
The DNA here is from genome assembly GCF_002288905.1 of Enhydra lutris kenyoni. NCBI lineage: Eukaryota > Metazoa > Chordata > Mammalia > Carnivora > Mustelidae > Enhydra > Enhydra lutris. Next base: position 20,879,745 of record NW_019154110.1, read on the forward strand.
AGGGGTGCCTGGGTGGCTCAGTGGGTTAAGCCTCTGCCTTCGGCTCAGGTCATGGTCTCGGGGTCCTGGGATCGAGCCCCGCATCGGGCTCTCTGCTCAGCAGGGAGCCTGCTTCCCCCTCTCCCTCTGTCTGCCTCTCTGCCTACTTGTGATCTCTGTCTGTCAAATAAATAAATAAAATCTTAAAAAAAAGAGAGAGAGAGAGAGAGAGAGGAGTCAGGGGAGCAGAGGGAGAGAAAATCCTGAAGCAGACTCCCTGCTGGGTGAAGGGCTTGATCTCAGGACCCCAAGATCATGACCTAAGCAGACACCAAAAGTTGGACTCTCAAGCGACTGAGCCATCCAAGGTGCCTCACTAGCATTCTTTCTTTCTTTCTTTTTTTTATAATAAAGATTTTATTTATTTGACAGACAGAGATCACAAGTAGGCAGAGAGGCAGGCGGAGAGAGAGAAAGGAAGAAGCAGGCTCCCTGCTAAGCAGACAGCCCGATGTGGGGCTCAATCCCAGGACCCTGGGATCATGACCTGAGCCGAAGGCAGAGGCTTTAACCCACTGAGCCACCCAGGCACCCCACTAACATTCTTTCTTAACCTAACTTTTTTTCCCCCAGATCTGCCTTCCTAAGAAACGATGACATAAATTCCAAAATTAGTTCAGGCTTCTTTCCCTTTCCCAATAAAATACCCATTCCCTTGGGGTTGCTGATTTCATCTAGCTATTTGTTAGAAATTAGTTGATTAAACAAAATATAAAGGCTAAGGGGGTGCCTGGCTGGCTCAGTCAGTAGAGCGTGGGACTCCGGATTGCAGGGTTATGAGTTCAAGCCCCATGTTGGGTGCAGAGACTACTTAAAAAAAAAAAAAAAAAAGTCTTAAAAATTAAAAATATAAGGGGTGAAACTGGACCATGTGTTTCATAAAATGATTCACCCTAGCAGTATCATCCACAGATAAGCCTTACCTACATTCATAAACGAATGACTTCGAATGGTTTATCCACCTGTTATCTTTCTTTGTGATCCACCCCAGAAGCTCCTCAGACCAAAAGTGTTCAAAGCAAACTTATTTTATTTTAAAGATTTATTTACTTATTTTAGAGACTCAGCAAGCACAAGCAGGTGGGGGCAGAGGGAGAGAGAGTCTTAAGCAGACTCTGCACTGAATGGAGAGCCTGATCTCACCACCCTGAGACAGGGACCCGAGCTGAAACCAAGAGTTGGGCGCTTAATGGACTGTACCACCCGGGCGCCCCCAAACTTATTTTATTTTTAAAAAGCGACCTTCCAGAGTACCTGAGTGGCTCAGTGGGTTAAGCCTCTGCCTTCAGCTTGGGTCAAGATCTCAGCGTCCTGGGATGGAGACCCGCATTGGGCTGTCTGCTCAGCAGGGAGCCTATTTCCCCCTCTCCCTCTGCCTGCCTCTGCCTACTTGTGATCTCTCTCTCTCTCTGTCAGATAAATAAATAAAGTCTTAAAAAAAAAAAAAAAGCAAACTTTCTTCCTGAATTAGTTCTCTTGATTGGTGTACCATTTACTCACTTGCCAAGCCAGAAACCTGTGAGTCCCTTTCTGTCACCCTCTACATCTAGCAAGTTCTGTCCATTGACTCTTTCAAATATTTCTCACACCCCTAACCATGGCTATTACCTTAAGTAACATGGGGATGGGGAGGCAGGGAGGGAGAGTGACAGATGCCAATGGAATGCTAAGGGAAAGATCTGAAATCAGTTGAAGCATATACACCAAGACATTAACCTGGCAAACCAGACAAAAGTTTTGCCCCTTACCCACAGTATTCTGGCCCTCTCTCTACCCACCCCCCATTCCAGCATATTAGTGGCCTTGCCAGCAGGTCACCCAACATGTAGAGAAAATCACTGATCACTGATAAGATTTAACCAGGAGTCTGAAGTTGAGATGGAGAAACAACAATGGGAAACGGCCTCACTTATTCAGACTGGAACATCAGTAGGATAGAGGAAAGGAGAACAGGTATGAAGACCATAAAACTATCAGATGTTCATCCTTATTTTTGGAAGTCCACACTTTGTTTTAGAGAGTAAGAGGGGTGTTGAATAAGTGGAAAGTACCACTAAGGACTCTACCCTCACCGCATCTGGGGCTCAGGAAGATGCTTCCCTGAAGACCCCACATACCAACCTAGGGAGCAGGTACATCAAGTTGTCTGTGCTGGGGGGTCAGGCCCTGGGAGGCCTAGAGGCTTAGCTTTGCAAGCCGAGCCTGGGGACTTGGCGGCAGAAGCGGATGGTAGACAGCAGCTGGCTCTGAGGTGAGGGCTGCAGGGAAGGCTGCCACCCCAGCCAGATTTCAGAGACATCTCACATAACATCAGAGTCGAAGGTGGCCAAATGAAACAGGGAACGATACATGGGGGGTGGGGAGCGGGGCATGAGCTGTAGTAGCTCAAAACTTTAACTCTGAAGGCCCAGGCACGCAAGAGTATGACTGGCTTGAGACCAGCCGGAGACCATTCACCTTTACCCACCTCCAGCCCACCTCCAACAAGTGCCGAAAGACATACTTAGCCCTCTTACTGTCAGTGCTCTTACGGGGAGTTTCAGGAGGGGTAGGGGTTAGCCAAAAGATGGTGTTCTTCTTCTTCTTCTTCTTTTTGTAAAGATGTTTTATTTATTTATTTAAGAAAGAGAACACAGAGGGAGAGGAAGAAGCGGACTCTGTGCTGAGCAGAGGTCATGACCTGAGCCCAAGGCAGATGCTTAACCAACTGAGCCACCACCCAGGTGCCCCAGGACTCATTATTTTTATTTAAAAGAGACCACACACGCTTGTGACCTAAAGGGACTGTTTCAATAATCCTCTTATTTTTTTAAAATCTTATTTATTTGACAGAGACATCGCAAGTAGGCAGAGAGGCAGGCAGAGAAAGGGAGGGAAGCAGACTCCTTGCTGAGCAGAGAGCCTGATGCGGGGCTCGATCCCAGGACCCTGAGATCATGACCTGAGCTGAAGGCGGAGGCTTAACCCACTGAGCCACCCAGGCACCCCTCAATAATCTTTCTAGACCAAGCTTTCCTTTGAACTAGGTCTGTTCTGTGATTGTGGTCTCAGGAGTAGGCCAGATTTGGTTGAGACAAAAAAATAAATCATTTTTCACTGTTTATCTGAATCGGAGAGTTAACCTCCAAGCCAAGCATCTGTCGAGATTACTTTCCCCTTGGCAGAATCCTTCAGGACGCCTTTGCCTAAATAACCTCCAGACCTAACTGTTCTTTTCTCTTTGCCATCACTGTACTTTGTATGTATGTAGATTTCACTAGCACATGGTTTATGCCTCCCAGGCCTGCCTCCCTTACTAGACTGCTCATCTTGAGGGCAAGCACTATGCCCGATCTATGTTAATCTTAGCTTAGAACCTTCACCCTGGGCCTAGCACAGGACCCATCACTTCCTAGGCAGTAAGTGTTGGCTGAATTTCACTGAGTTCTTAAAGATGGTGGATTTCAGGAGTGATGTTTTAGATCATTGGGATCTTCCCCCTAAATCATATACACAAATGAACTGGCATTTAGAAGAAATAGCTTCTTCTCACCTCCATTCCTTTCCCAGCATGACTGTTAGTGTGTCAAAATTAATTCCTAAACTAGAATGAATTTGCGATGTTATCCTCAATGAAATCTATTTAAAGATTTTTGGAAATGGGCTTTGGATTTGTCTGATGTTTCCTAAAATTTTAATCTATGTCTTTCTCATCTATTTATTTAAGAGACTCAAGTGAGGGAGTGGGAGTGGAGTGGGGGACCAAAATTCAGGTTTCTTGCTGGCAAGTCTCACTGGGTGCTTACTCACTCCAGAGAAAAGAAGTCCCCTTGTATGTACTTGACTCTTCTCCCCAAGGACAATGAAGACTTCCTGGATCACTCTACAGATTGTCAAATGTTAACTATGTGACATCTGGAAGATGGGACTCTATGGGTGATTTTAATTTTCTTTGTATTTAGCAAATATTCTATAGTGAGTCTGCATGTGTCTGTAATCGGAGGGAAAATCCAACCAATTTTTTTTTTGAAGATTTTATTTATTTGACAGACAGAGATCACAAGTAGGCAGAGAGGCAGGCAGAGAGAGAGGAGGAAGCAGGGCCCCTGCTGAGCAGAGGCACAAGCATATGGGGCTTGATCCCAGGACCCTGGATCATGACCCGAGCTGAAGGCAGAGGCTTTAACCCACTGAGCCACCCAGGTGCCCCTAACTTGCTATTTTATTTTATTTTTTTTTTAATATATTTATTTATTTGACAGCAGGAGGGATTATAATTAGGAAGAGAGGCAGACAGAGAGGGGGGAAAGCAGGCTCCCCGCTGGGCAGGAAGCCCGATATGGGGCTCGATCCCAGGACCCTGAGATCATGACCTGAGCTGAAGGCAGAGGCTTAACCCACTGAGCTACCCAGGTGCCCTCCAACTTGCTATTTTAAAAATATATCTTTTGGGATGCCTGGGTGGCTCAGTGGGTTAAGCATCTGCCTTTGACTCAGGTCATAATCCCAGGGTCCTGGGATCAAGTCTGGATTCAGGCTTCCTGTTCAGCCGGGCTCTGCTTCTCCCTCTGTCCCTCTTCCCTGCTCCTGCTCTCTCTCTGACAAATAAATAAATCAAGTCTTAAAAAAAATATATCTTTGGGGTGCCTGGGTGGCTCAGTGGGTTAAGCCTCTGCCTTGGGCTCAGGTCATGATCCCAGGGTCCTGGGATCAAGCCCTGCATCAGGCTCTCTGCCTAGCAGGGAGCCTGCTTCCCTCTCTCTCTGCCTGCCTCTGCCTACTTGTGATCTCTGTCTGTCAAATAAATAAGTAAAATCTTAAAAAAAAAAACCAAAATCTTTTACTCCCAGAGTGAACTTCAGCTCTATGTGTAAAAAGTATGCTGAGGTGGGCAATGAGCCTCTTGTTTCCCTTAACCCAAGTCAGAAGGAAGTGGAGAAAAAAATAGCGCTTAATACAAATATGACCGATATTCCTTGGACCCATTAAAAACAGCCTTGTGTACTGGGATTCTTGCTTCAGACATATATTCTGCCTCCTCATTTTATTTTAATTTATTTGAAGATTTCATTTATTCATAACAGAGAGAGGGAGAAAGTCAGAGAGAAAGAGAGAGAGAGAACACTAGCGGGGGTGGGGGGCAGAGGAAGAGAGAGAAGCAGGCTTTTCAGTGGGCAGGGAGCCCCAAGGCAGGGCTCTATCCCAGGATCCTGGGATCAGGACCTGAGCTGAAGGCAGATGCTTAACCAACTGAGCTACCTGGGTGCCCCTACTTTTTATTTTTTAATTTTTAAAAATTTTTATTTATTTTTTAAATTTTTATTATTTATTATTAGTCACCATAAAATACATCATTAGTTTTTGATGCAGTGTTCCAAGATTCATTGTTTATGTACAACACCCAGTGCTCCACCCACTACCAGGTTCACCCATCCCCCACCCCCTTCTTTTTTATTTTTTTTTAAATAAGCTCTAGGCCTAAAGTGGGGCTCAAGTCCAGGACCCTGAGATTAAGAGTTGAATGCTCCACTAACTGAGCCAGGCAGGTACCCCAGCTTCCTCATTTTAGAGGTAATTTCTGCTAGTCCAGAGTTCCAAGTGGGGGTGTTGAATGTAATAGCACTTGCCTGGAGACCTTCTTGCAACTACAACCTGGACAGATTTATCCATCTTATGCTGACACCTTAAAAAGGATTTTTTAAAAAATATTTTTTATTTATTTGACAGACAGAGATCACAAGTAGGCAGAGAGGCAGGCAGAGAAAGTGGGGGAAGCAGGCTTCCCGCTGAGCAGAGAGCCCGACACGGGGCTTGATTCCAGGACCCTGAGATCATGACCTGAGCCGAAGGCAGAGGCTTAACCCACTGAGCCACCCAGGCACCCCTTAAAAAGGATTTCGAAGGAAAAACGAGGGCTGAGAAAAGTCCTCTGGAACTTTCCAAGAACTCTGAATTCCACAGCAAGACTGTGTCCTCAAGGACTTTCTGGTTTGTGATCTAGTTTGTGACTATTTGTCATTTCACACTGCAATAGGTGGAAGGCCTTGGGAACTAGGAGCCTTCTTTTCTTTTCCTCTTTCAGAGACCCTCTCTCTACCTATGGGAAAATATAGTTTGTGAAAGCAGAGAAATTGATTCACTTAGAAATAACCATAAAAGTTCGAGAAGGCTAGACAAACAACAGGACTAGTAATTTCAGTCTTCCCGTGATTATAGTTATTGTGCTTGGGAAGAAACACCTCCCTTCCTGCCTCCATCAACTCCTCCCCTCTGCTGCCCCCATTAGTGTCCTCACTATTTTTGTAAGGCCGAATAATCTCTTAAAATGGAATTTCCTTCCTTTTAGGAATCAAGAATAAACATTTACTCTAAAGTCCATAACATGACCTGTTTTCCTGAATGACTCTTAGTCTTTAACAATAATCGCAGCCCTAGTGGGTGCTGGAAATTTATCCAGGTGGTCAAGTATAGGAGGTAGGATTACTGTCTACGCAATTAATGTAACATTGACTAACGGTACCAAATTTTTTTTTTTAAGATTTTATTTATTTATTTGACGGGCAGCAATCAAAATAGGCAGAGAGGCAGGCAGTGAGGGGGAAGCAGGCTCCCTGCTGAGCATTGAGCCTGATGCAGGGCTTAATCCCAGGACCCTGAGATCATGACCCCAGCCAAAGGCAGAGGCTTAACCCACTGAGCCACCCAGGTGCCCCTAACGGGACTAAATCTTTTTTTTTTTTTTTTTTTAATATTTTATTTATTTGACAGAGAGATCACAAGTAGGCAGAGAGGCAGGCAGAGAGAGAGAGAGAGGGGGAAGCAGGCTCCCTGCCAAGCAGAGAGCCCAATGTGGGGCTCGATCCCAGGATCCTGGGATCATGACCTGAGCCGAAGGCAGAGGCTTTAAACCACTGAGCCACCCAGGTGCCCCTAACGGGACTAAATCTTAAGGCCTTCTCTCCTGTCTTTCACTCCCACCTACAAACAAGAATCATAGGGTTTTATTTTATGTTACTTTATTTTATTATTATTTTTTCCCCTCCCTGAGAATCATAGGATTTTACAATTGCAAGAGGGGTGCCTGGGTGGCTCAGTCGGTTGAGCATCCAACTCTTGATTTCAGCTCAGGTCTTGATCTCAGGGTTGTGAGTTCAAGCCCTATGTTGGTTCCATACAGGCTGTGGAGCCTGCTTAAATTAAAAAAAAAAAAAAAAAAGGTGTTTGGGTGGCTGAGTTGGTTAAGCATCTGCCTTCAGCTGGGGTCATGATCCCAGGGTCCTGGGACTCAGCCCTGCTTTGGGCACCTTGCTCAGTGGAGGGCCTACTTCTCCCTCTCCTGACCACACCCCCACCACACCCCCACCTCACCCCCTGCCCATGTGTGCGTGCTCTCTCTCTCTCTCTAATAAATAAATAAAATCTTTTTCTTTCCACTTTATCACATGGTTGTATGCTTCTATTGAGCTAACTATAAAGTCACTGTAACCATAAATTTTTATTTAACAGCTTTACTGAAATATAATTCACATACAACACAACTCAATTTTTTAAAGTATACAATTCAATGGCTTTTGAAGGTTTTTAAAAAATTTATTATTTGAGAAAGAGAGAGCAAGTGAGCAAGCAGGAGCAAGGGGAGGGGCAGAGGGAGAGGGAGAAGCTGACTCCTGTTGAGTGGGGAGCCCCACACCAGCCTTGATCCCAGGACCCCAGGATCATGACCTGAACCACTCAGGGATCCCCCTCAATGACTTTTAGTATATTCAGAGTCATGTAACTATCAACAAATATATTTTAGAACATTTTCATTACCCCCAAAAGAAACCTCATACTCATTAGCATCATTCATTTTCCCTCATTACCCCAGCCAGCTCAAGGCAACCACTGATCTTTCTTTTTTTTTTTAATTTATTTGAGGGGGAGAAGGGCAGAGGAAGAGGGGGAAAATCTCCCGCAGACTCCCCATTGAGCACAGATCTGGACCCAGGGACTGATACCACAGCTAGGAGACAATTACTTGAGCCAAAATCAAGAGTCAGGTGCTTAACCAACTGAGCCACCCAGGTGCCCCAGCCACTGTTCTTTCATATGTGGTCCTTCGTGACCGGTTTCTTTTACTTAGCATAGTATTTTCAAGGTCTATCTATATTGTAAAATGCACTTCATTTCTGCTTATTGTTGAATGCTAAATATTCCAAGATATGCATATACCATATTTTATTCATCTATTCAACATCTGATGGATATTTGGCTGGATTTTATTTTAAACAAATATGACCTCTGAGAGCTAGCAGAAGCTTAAAATTAAGACATAAATATATATTTCATGTCTTTCTATATCGAATTTATACCTAAAGAAGCATACGTCTCCCTCTGCCTGCTGCTCCCCCGTTTGTGCTCTCTTATACTCTTTCCTTTTTTTAAAAGATTTTATTTATTTATTTGACAGACAGAGATCACAAGTAGACAGGGAGGCAGGCAAGATAGAGAGGGGGAAGCAGGCTCCCTGCCCGGCAGAGAGCCCAACGTGGGGCTCAATCCCAGGACTCTGGGATCATGACCTGAGCCAAAAGCAGAGGCTTTAACCCACTGAGCCACCCAGGCGCCCCATCTCTCCCTCTTTTTGACAAATAAATAAAATCTTAAAGAAGAGGTAATCTGTGCCCAGCATGGGGCTGGAACTCAAGAACCAGAGATCAACAGCCTCCTGCTCTACTGACTGAACCAGCCAGGCACCCCTCCCTTAAATTTTTTGATGTGTATGATAATATTGTGCAAAGACAAAATGCAGCCTTACCCTAGGTTCTCCTACTCGTCTGACTTCCGGGGAGGGGGTGCGGAATCTATATCTATATCTATATCTATATCTATCTATATGTCTAAATGACAGCCCTCAGGAAGGGAAGAACGAAAAGTCTAGACCAAGAGTCTTGACCCAGACATATACACAAACAATATAAGGGTGGGTATGCAGTGAGATGAGAAAGAGGGACAATACAGACCGCTGTTAAGTCTTAATATTTTCATTTTTGTCCTTCTGAGTTTATAGGTTGGCCTCTGTCCAACGTCCATACTGGTTTTGTGGGTCTCCAGGTGGGTCCAGATTGGAAGGCTGTGGGAGACTCATTCATACTCAGTAGAAAAAACTCGAACTTGTAAACAAGTCGAGGGTGTCTGATCCTGGGAGTGGCGTACTCCCTCACTAAACCTTCCTTTATCCGAGTCCTGCCTTCTCTTCCCTATGCTTTGAAGAGACCGGCCTCAATACGACTGAGTCACCTGCCTCCCGGAGAGAATCTTTGGGAGTGTCTCCCGTCCCGTCTACAGAGGTTAAAGAAGACCGGAAAGCGATCCTTGACTCAGTCCGCCCGAGGCTTGGGTGTTGTGTCATTCCCCACACGTGATGCTCTCGCAGGCTGCGGAGACCTCACGTATCATGGGACTTACTCACCCCAGAGACTCCACCCCTTTCCTCCAGTACTCCCCAACCACTCACTTCCCCGCTCCGCCCCTCGAGACTAGAGGAAAGTAGGGTGGCTGGAGCCCGGAAATACCACCCTCCCAATCTGGACGGGAGAAGCACAGAAACTCAGTTTGGAAAAGTGCAAGATGTGGCTTTAGTTTTATCCTTCACCAGAATGCTCTGCACTAACTCTTTTAGGCTGTCCTTACTGTCCTTATCCACAAACAGTTCTGTCGAGACCACCTTATCACTTAGGGAGACCTCGTCTTAGTTAACGTGGCTTTCCCTCTCCCTCTGTTTCCCACTTTTCTCTGAGCCCGAGATTCTTTTTTTTTTTTTAAGATTTTATTTATTTATTTGACAGACAGAGATCACAAGTAGGCAGAGCGAGGTGTGGGGGTGGTGCGGGGAAGCAGGCTCCCTGCTGAGCAGAGAGCCCGATGTGGGGCTTGATCCCAGAACCCTGGGATCATAACCCGAGCCGAAGGCAGAGGCTTTAACCCACTGAGCCACCCAGGCGCCCCTGAGCCCGAGATTCTTAATCTGAACTGGTTTGAGCTCCAGATCAGCCTCCTTCCCGTTCTAGCTGGGTGACCTTGAGTGAACTACAACTTTTCTGGGCCTACTTTCCCCGTTCGTGAAACGGAGGCCAAACGTCTACCACACCACGCCTGTCGGGAGGAACAAATGAGAAATCCCTTTGTGAGCTGAAAAAGGCAATAGAAATGTTAGCTATCTATTCTGGACGGCTAGTCACTCTTCCAGAACCCCTCCCTTTCCTTTGGGACCCGCCCTGCGAACCCCGCCGGGGTCTGACAGTTCTCGCCACCCTCCTCCAGCCGTCTTTCCCATTGGCGAAGGGGTCGGCCGCTCGGCGCCGAGTGTTGACGCCACGGCGCCCCCTCCGCCGGCGCAAGATGACGCATGGCCCCGCCTCCGGCCGCGCCCGGCCTCCCGCGGGGCCCCGCCCATCAGGCCGACGCGGCGCGGGTCCCGCCCCGTGGGTGACGTGTGGCGCGCGCGGCCCTGCCGCCCCGGCAGTTGGTGCAGCGGCCGTTGGGCTGAGTGCGCTTACCCCACCCCTCCCTTCCTCGGGCCCGGACCCCCCACCCCGCCGGCCGCAGCCCCAACCCCAGACCAAGCCCCAGCCGGGCCCGTCCCGTGCGGGCCCGTGACACCCTCTCAGCCGGCGACGCCCCGGGCCGCCCGCCCGCCCGCCACCATGGAGCTGGAGGACGGTGTGGTGTACCAGGAGGAGCCCGGCGGCTCCGGGGCCGTGATGTCGGAGCGGGTGTCCGGCCTGGCTGGTTCCATCTACCGCGAGTTCGAGCGGCTCATCGGGCGCTACGATGAGGAGGTGGTCAAGGAGCTGATGCCACTGGTGGTGGCCGTGCTGGAGAACCTGGACTCGGTGTTCGCGCAGGAACAGGAGCACCAGGTGGAGCTGGAGCTGCTACGGGACGACAACGAGCAGCTCATCACCCAGTACCAGCGGGAGAAGGCGCTGCGCAAGCACGCCGAGGAGGTGAGGGCCGGCTGGCGGAGAGGGCGGGGGCTGGGCCCGAGGGCGGGCGGGGGGCCGGGGATCGCGGCCCGGCCCGGGAGGGGGCGCGCCTGAGGCCGAAGCCCCCCGGTCCGACCCGGCGGCCGTGAGGTCCCCGGGACCCCCGACCGGCGTCGGAAGCCGAGGCAGGCGGGTGAGTGTCCAGGAGAAGGGAGGGAGATGAGGAGGCAAGGCCCGGGGAGGAAGCCTCAGCTTGGCCTGAGGGCACCTGAGATTGGCTGAGGGCGGAGATTATAAGGGTGGCCGGTAGCCGGTGGTAGTTTAGGGAAGTTTCCGACCACCGTAGGATAGTCGGACGGCGGTTCAAACTTTTACCATGGTGTGTATGTGGTGGGGCATTTACACACTTCTGTCCTGGCTATGTAACTTCCGCTGGTTCCAGTACCTTTCCAGGGGGTTGCTGCTTTGGGAAGTTAGAGATCTCCCTCTTTCGGTCAGTTTCTTCGTGACGTCTTAACCCTGTTGAGAAGGAGGTTTTATTTTATGTTTTTTTGGTGTCTTGGTTGACACTTTGTCAACATTTAGATGTTGTATAGCAACGCTCTGTAAGTAGAGCGTGCAATTTTATTTTGTTGATACCACACACCAAAGCGTTTCTCCGTGTCAGGTGGTCACCTTGGACAGTTCCCTTTAAAAACCCTCTGTTTATTTATGAAGAGGACTGGGGGCGGGGCGGGTTGGGGAGATGTAGGTGACTGTCGACAACCGTTTTCAGACTGCATTTTACAGGTGCCCTTAAACCCTAGCTAACACCTGGGCAGTGACCTCGGTGCCCTCACCTCGGGTCTGTGAATGTTTTGGAGGTCTGGAGTGCAAGTGATAGGCCTTGGACTTCTTGAGGCAGTCCAGGATTTAAGCTTTCAGGCTGTGTTGGCATTATTTTTGTGGAAGTTATCTAATGCAGGTGAAGTGTTCGTCTTTGTTTTCTGAGCATCTAGTACACCTAGCTAAGTACATGGTGACTGAAGGAGCTAAATAACAAATCATTGAACCAGTGACATATTCTCTTTGAAAAATGCTAGAAAAACGGTATTAGGACGTGAGATACGTTTAGCAGCTCATTTCCTAACCCTAAGTAGTACTCCCATTTTAACTTTATTTTGTCACTTATATCTTTGTACCAGGTCACATAGTTCTTTTTATTCTCCTTTTTAAGCTTGACTGTAGTGATGATTTTTAGTTCTGATTTTGTGATCCATTTGCCTCAAAGGAATGCCATTGCACTTGCCAAAGAACATTGACTTTATTTCAAGAATATTTCCAAGTCTTCAGGGAGTGAGGGATTGAAAAAAAAAAATCTAAAGATGGGATTGCAGTTTCCAGTGGTTTATTAGCACTGTTAGAGGTCATGTACTACTTTTGAGATGGTATGCTGTGTCTTCAACCTCATACAGGCGTTTACCAGTATGTCGATGCAGTAGGAAGAGACATATATACACAGGTGAGGAGCAGGCCCAGCATGACTTATTACCTTGGATAAAAGAAGTGGTCCTGCTAGCTTTAAACTCTGGTAGGTCCATGTGAACATAGCAAAAGGCCAGGGTCACACGTGCCAAGAAAATATAACTGCTACAAGAAAAATAACTGCTACAGGTTGCAGAATCAGAAAATAAAACTGACTAATTGCTAAGCACCTGATTGGATATTAATTTCTTAAGTATATGACTCTTTAAATGTTAAATGTTTTTGTTCTTTATACTTTTTCAGATATGTCTATAGATTATATATAATGAAATCTTTGGGCAAAGAGCCATGACCTGAGAATAGAGAACATTGATGAAATGCTAGATGAGCCAATTCCCAGACCACAAACATAAAACTACCTTGTTAATCACTTTTTATGTAAGATGATAAATCAAGTTTTACCCAGTCTCCAGAAATTAAGTCTTTCTTAGGCCAATATGCACAAGTGAATTCTGTGTTTAATTTTCTGGGAGTGCTCCGATTGGGGCCTTTAATGCAGAGCCTAAGAGTCTGCTATTATAGCAAAAGTGCCTCAGGGTATTTACTGCAAAAGTACTTGAAAGCCTGGAAATTGTCCATCACCAGAAAGTGTAAAGTAAATTCTGAGCACCTTTGTGGAACTTGAGGAGGATATATAAATGGTGAGAATGTTTTAGGGGGTGTGAAGTGCTATAATCTCTTACTTAGAGTAATTCTTAGCAAGAAATCGGAAATATTCTACTGATGTTACTTATCTTGAATATTTTACCTTTTTCTTTGTTTTTATTTGAATTTTTGGTTTGAGTCTGCTATTTTTGTGTCTTTAAAAACAACCTAAAGGAAGGCTGATTTTATTATTTATTTAGTTACTAGTTTTTAAGATTTTACTTCCTTATTTGACATAGAGAGCGTACAAGTAGGTGGAGTGGCAGGCAGAGGCAGAGGGAAAAGCAGGCTCCCCGCTGAGCAGGGAGCCCAATGTGGGGCTTGATCCCTGATCCCTGGAGCCTGGGATCATGACCTGATGAAGGCAGCTGCTTAACCAACTGAGCCACCCAGGTGCCAGGGAAGACTGTTTTTGGTCGCTCAGTTGGGTGAGCGTCCGCCTGTCTGCTCTATCCAGACTAAGCCCTGTGAATCTATGAATGATTTATTTGTAAATCAGTGGGTTTTTTTCCTCCAATATTTTATTTAAATTCAAATTAGTTAACATAGGTGTAGTATGAGTTTCAGGAGAGTGGTTCTCCCTCCCCCCAAGATTTTTTTTTTTAGGTAATCTCCATCGGATGTGGGGCTAGAACTCAACCCTGAGATCAAGAGTTGCATGTTCTACTGACTGAGCCAGCCAGGCACCCCTCAATCAGTGATTTTTTTTTTTTTAAGATATTATATATTTATTTAACAGAGAGAGGAAACACAAGGGAACACAAGCAGGAGCAGTGGGAGAGCGGAGAAGCAGGCTCCCTGCCATCCCAGGACCCCAGGATCTCGATCTCAGCTGAAAGGAGACACCTAATGACTGAGTCACCCAGGTGTGCTGTCAGTCAGTGATTTTTTAAAAACATAAGTCTGTCTATACAGTGATCTGGAGAGAGATGTTATTCTTGGGAAGGATATGTTAGTGTTTTTGGTTTTTGTTTATACGAGTTCTGATTCTTATACCACAACTTTTCTGATAAGAAGGCAAATGAGTTTAAGAACACTTTTTTAAAAATTAAAAAAAAAATTTTTTTAAAAGATTTTATTTATTTATTTGACAGAGAGAGATCACAAGTAGGCAGAGAGGCAGGCAGAGAGAGAAGGGGAAGCAGGCTCCCAGCTGAGCAGTGAGCCTGATGCAGGGCTCTATCCCAGGACCCTGAGATCACGACCTGAGCCGAAGGCAAAGGCTTAACCCACTGAGCCACCCAGGTGCCCCTGTTTTTTTATTTTTTAAATTTATTTTTAATTTTTTAAAAGATTTTATTTATTTGACAGAGAGAGAGACAGCCAGCCAGAGAGGGAACACAAACAGGGAGAGTGGGAGAAGGAGAAGCAGGCTTCCTGCAGAGCAAGGAGGCTGTCATGGGGCTTGATCCTAGGACCCTGGGATCATGACCTGAGCCGAGGGCAGATGCTTAATGACTGAGTCACCCAGGCGCCCCTAAAATTTTTTTTTAAAGATTTTATTTATTTGTCAGAGAGAGAGAGTGCGCAAGCAGGGGGAGTGGCAGGCGGAGGGAGAAGCAGGCTCCCTGATGATCAAGGAGCCTGATGTGGGACTAGATCCCAGGACACTGGGATCGTGACTTGAGCTGAAGGAAGACACTTAACAGACTAAGCCACCCAGGTGTCCCCATAAAAAAAAAGTATATATATATATATATATATATATATATATATATACACACACATATATGTATATGTATATATATATTTTTTTAAATTTTTTTATTTTTTAAAAGATTTTACTTATTTATTTGACAGAGATCACAAGTAGGCAGAGACACAGGTTGAGAGAGGGGGAAGCAGGCTCCCCACTGAGCAGGGAGCCCAATGTGGGGCTCGACCCCGGACCTTGGGATCATGACCTGAGCCAAAGGCAGAGGCTTTATAAACCCTTGAGCCACCCAGGTGCCCCATAAAAAAATATTTTAATCAAAAGTGTGGAAGAAGTTAATTTTAATTTGTTTGCAGCATAATTTACAATGACAGTTAAGTTCATCTCTTTAGTAAACACTTAAACAGGAAAATTTGATGTTTTTTCAATGAGTTCTGTGACTTTTTATCAAGTAAGAGGAGTGAAGTAATTTTGCATACCTAAAACTTAAATTTTTTTTTTTTTAAAGATTTTATTTATTTATTCGACAAAGAGAGAGATCACAAGTAGGGAGAGAGGCAGGCAGAGAGAGAGAGAGAGGAGGGGAAGCAGGCTTCCTGCTGAGCAGAGAGCCCGATGCGGGGCTCGATCCCAGGACCCTGGGATCATGACCTGAGCCAAAGGCAGAGGCTTAACCCACTGAGCCACCCAGACGCCCCAAAAACTTAAATTTGTTGATGGTGACTGTTGAAGTTAGGGAGTTGAAAAACTGAAATTTCAAGTCTGCTTCAACTAAGTTTATTTTGTGTCTTAGCACAGCTGTTATTTAAATTAGTATTGCCATGGTTCTTCAGGCTTCTACCCTTAATTCTGTCAACTCTAGTGTCTTTTGGAGTTTAACTTTGCTCTTTTATTTCACTGGAGCAGTAGGAGAGAGTGGTGACATGTCAGTATAGAACAGGTTGTTGTCCATGGTGTCTTAATATTTGACATTTTACATGTTTGGATATACATGTTATTAGTTTTCAAACTCCTTTTAAAAGGGAAGTCCTTTTGTGGTCCCTGTTAAGTGTTTTGTTTTGTTTTTTAAAGATTTTTATTTATTTATTTATTTGTCAGAGAGAGAGATCACAAGAGAGAGGCAGAGAGGCAGGTGGCGGGGTGGGGAGAAGCATGCTCCCCGCTGAGTGGAGACCCCGATGCAGGGCTTGATCCCAAGACCCTGAGACCATGACCCGAGCTGAAGGCAGAGGCGTAACCCACTGAGACCCCCAGGCGCCCCTATTTTTATTATTTCTTTAGATTTATTTAAGTAATCTCCAAACCCAAGGTGGGGCTCAATCCCAGGACCCTAAGACCATGACCTGAGCCAAAGGCAGAGGCTTAACCCACTGACCCACCCAGACGCCCCTTAAAAATACATTTTTTTTTATGCTGTGCTTAGTACTCATAGAGAATACAGCTCTTACCTAAATAAATTACTATTAGGTTGAAATAAAATAAATCAACCCAGTTTAATAATATACGTAATGTATTCAGAAAACTGATTTAAAAAAATATGTGTGTTGGGCACCTGGGTGGCTCAGTTGGTTAATCAGCAACTCTTGATTTCAGCTCAGGTTATAACCTCAAGGGTCATGCCTCGAGCCCCAGGGAGGGCTCCATGCTCAGCGTGAAGTCTGCTTGAGATTCTCTCTTCCTCTCCCTCTGTCTCTCCCCTCACTCAGTCTCTAAAATAAATAACTAAAAACTCTTAAAAACATAGGTGTGTAAGTCTATACATTTTGAAATCTTAGCCAGTGATATTTATGTATTCTTTAGTACGCCATTAGAGCATTCCTGGATACAGGCTGGCTCAGTCATTGTGGACTGTGTGACTCACAATCTTGGGGTCATGAGTTCAAGCTGCACATAGGGTGTAGAGCTACTTAAAAAAAAAAAAAAAAGAAAATAGTAAAAATTTAAATTTAATTAAAAAAAAAAGAGAGCATTCTGCCACGTAACCACAAAATTATTTACGTTGAGAACATTTTTTAGTGTTATTTAATATTCCATTTGAAATAATTCTTTAAGATTTTTTTTTTTTTATTTGACACAGAGAGAACATGAGGGGGGAGGATCAAAGGGACACGCAGACTCCCTGCTGAGCAGGGAGGGCTATGCCAGACTCCATTCTGGGACTCCAGGATCACGACCTGAGCCAAAGGCAGTTGGTTAACTAACTGAGCCACTGAGGCACTCTGAATGAAGGGCACAGTATGTTGGTCATAAAGATAAGTGTTCATATTTTTTTAAGTTTTTTTTTTTTTTATTTCTTTTCAGTGTAACAGTATTCATTGATTTTTGCACCACACCCAGTGCTCCATGCAATATGTGTCCTCCCCAGTACCCACCACCTGGTTCCCCCAACCTCCCACCCACTGCCCCTTCAAAACCCCCAGGTTGTTTTTCAGTGTCCATAGTCTCTCATGGTTCTCCTTTTTTTAAGGTTTTATTTATTTATTTGACACAGAGAGAAAGACAGCGAGAAAGGGAACACAAGCAGCGGGGAGTGGGTGAAGGAGAAGAAGGCTTCCCGCCAAGCAGGGAGCCCAATATGGGGCTCGATCCCAGGACCTTGGGATCATGCCCTGAGCAGAAGGCAGTTGCTCAGTGACTGAGCCACGCGGGTGCCCTAGATACTTCTATATAAGGAATTTAAATCTGAGATTATAAAACTGAAAATTGGTTAAGATTTTTTACTTAAAATTACAGCACAAAAATATGATGGATTGTTTCTCTTCTTTGAAACTAAGATACAGAAATTGAGAAACTGATCCTTTTAAAGAGCTGGGAGGAAGCTCCCCTGATCTGGTTCTACTGTATCCTGGCTCCATAGGTAGCTAGAAAGATAAACAGACCCATAGATGATCAGAAAGAACAGATATTTATTGACCCAGGCACTGTTGTAGGCCCTGGGAATATAACTATGAACAAAACAGACAAGGAAGGCAGCCTGTATTTATTTATTTGACAGAGAGGAGAGAGAGCACGCATGCGCCCGAGCATGAACGAGAGCATGCAGGGTGGGATGGAGAGGAAGAGGGAAAGAATTCCAAGCTGACTCTGTGCTGAGTGCAGAGCCCGGCATGGGGCTCAGTATCATGACCCTAAGATCATGATCTGAGCTGAAAACAGGAGTCAGATACTTAGCCAACTCAGCCACCCAAGTGCCCTGCCATGCAGGAAATTAAAAAAGGTGATGTGATAAAGAGTGAAGAGGCAGGCACTTTAGGGCACCTGGGTGGCTCAGTGGGTTAAGCCGCTGCCTTCGGCTCAGGTCATGATCTCAGGGTCCTGGGATCGAGTCCCGCATCAGGCTCTCTGCTCAGCAGGGAGCCTGCTTCCCTCTCTCTCTCTCTCTGCCTGCCTCTCTGTCTACTTGTGATCTCTCTCTGTCAAATAAATAAAATAAAATCTTAAAAAAAAAAAAAAAAGAGGCAGGCACTTTAGATGAGTACACACCTTTATAAAAGGGTAAGCTGTCCATGCAGGAAATAATTCATCTCATAAGAGTACTTCCTTAGATCTGAAACTTTAAATGTATATAGTTAGAATTTTTCCTAATCGTTATTCTTGAAAATTCATAGAAGTAAAGTAGCTCTCATAAGTGCATTATTTCTATTTCTTTCTTTCTTTCTTTTTTTTTTTTTTAAGATTTTATTTATTTACTTGAGAGAGAAAGAGTGTGAGAGCACGAGAAGGGAGAGGGTCAGAGGGAGAAGCAGACTCCCCGCTGAGCAGGGAACCCAGTGAGGGACTCGATCCTGGGACTCCAGGATCATAACCTGAGCCAAAGGCGGTCGTCCACCCAACTGAGCCACCCAGGTGCCCTAAAGTCCAGTCAGTTAACATGCAGTGTTATATTCATTTTAGGTGTACAACATAGTGATTCAACACTTCCATACAATACCTAGTGCTCATCACGACAAGCGCACTCTCTAGTCCCCCTCACCACTCCCCTCCCCACTCCCAGTCACCTCATTCTGGTAACCATCAGTTTGTTCCCTAGAGTTAAGAGTGTGAAGAAACATATTTTGGTTCTGTGACTTTGAACTCTCTTGATGTTCCCCTTTTTCTTTTCTTTTTTAAATTAATGTATTAGAGAGCAAGAGCAAGTGCACATGCGTGCAAGGGGGGAGGGGTAGAGGGAGAGAGAGAGAAACTCAAGCAGATGCCCTGCTGAGTGCGGAGCCCCGCTCCAGGCTCAATCCCAGGACCCTGAGATCACGACCTGAGCTGAACTCTAGTTGGCTGCTGAACTGACTGAGGTACCCAGGTGCTCCTCTTTCCTTTCTTTCTCTTTCTTTTTCTCTGTCTCTCTCCCTTCCTTCCTTCCTTCTTTCCTTCCTCCTTCCTTTCCTCCCTCCCTCCCTTCTCTTTCGTTCTTTCTCTCTCTCTCTTTCTTTTTTTTTTTT
>NW_019154110.1:20899088-20989546 GCF_002288905.1 Enhydra lutris kenyoni
TTTTTTTTTTTTAAGATTTTATTTATTTATTTGACAGAGAGAGATCACAAGTAGATGGAGAGGCAGGCAGAGAGAGAGAGAGAGGGGGAAGCAGGCCTCCTGCTGAGCAGAGAGCCCGATGCGGGACTCGATCCCAGGACCCCGAGATCATGACCTGAGCCGAAGGCAGCGGCTTAACCCACTGAGCCACCCAGGCGCCCTCTCTCTCTTTCTTTTTAAGCAGACTCTATACCCAACTTGGGACTTCAACTCATGAACCCAAGAAAAAGAACTGCATGCTCCACCAACTGAGCCAGCCTGGCCCCCCAGTTTTTCCCTCTTTCGATCACTTTGGATTCCTCTTCCTTTGTTAGCTTTGGCATTCCTTGGAGTTCTTTCTTTTTTTTTTTTAAGATTTTATTTATTTATTTGACAGAGAGAAATCACAAGTAGGCAGAGAGGCAGGCAGAGAGAGAGGAGGAAGCAGGCTCCCTGCTGAGCAGAAAGCCCGATGTGGGGCTTGAACCCAGGACCTGGGATCATGACCTGAGCCGAAGGCAACGGCTTAACCCACTGAGCCACCCAGGCGCCCTTTGGAGTTCTTTCTGAGGTCCCCTCTAGTTCTCAACTTGCACAGTGCCTAACTGGTATTATTCATTCCCATGGGGTCAGTTACCATTTGTTGACCATTCCAAAATGTATATCTCATTCATTTCCTAGATGCTTATAGAGTGCCGACTGTGTACCTGGTATTGTGTCCACTGGGGACATAGTGGTGAGCAAAACACGAGTTTTTTCTTTCATGAAGCTGACAGCCTGTTAAGAACCTTAAGACCAGATCTCTCTTTGGAGTTTCAGATCCACATTACTCTTGTTTCTTGGACATGACTGTCTCCTGACATGTCCAAACCTGAATTTCTCTAGCAGGCTTGCTGCTCCTCTGTTCCCTGTCTTTGTAAGGGATACTACTGTCTGCTGGCCAGATAGCTCGCCACCATCCTTATAGGATTTTATTTATTTATTTATTTGAGAGAGATTGAACACGAGCCGGGTGAGGGGCAGAGGGAGAAATAGACTCCCCGATGAGCAAGGAGCCCCGTGCAGGCTTGATCCTGGGACTGTGGTATTGTGACCTGAGCCAAAGGCTGAGGGTTAACCAAGCTGAGCCACCTAGGTGCCCCAATTCTTCTCTCTTCTTTTTTTTCTTCTCCTTTATCCCCATTGCTACTTTCGTTTTCAACTTTTAAATATTTTTCTTTATTCTTAAATGTCTGAAGTCCTAAGATACAAGACGTTGTGACCTGGCTATTCCTTATCTTACCAGCCTCATCTTTTCCTTCTTGAGCCATATATTGAACACCTGGAGTTTATTTTTGTTTTGTAAATAGTATTCTTTCTCTCTAGGGCTCTTTTTTTTTTTTAAAGATTTATTTATTTATTTATTTGAGAGGGAGAGACGGAACACAAGCAAGGGTGGGTGGGAGAAGGAGAAGCAGACTTCCCACCGAGCGGGGAGCCTGATGTGGGGCGTGATGCCAGGACCCCGAGATCATGACCTGAGCTGAAGGCAGACGCTTATCAACTGAGCCACCCAGGTGCCCCAAAGATGCCTCTCTTTGCTTGGTACTCTGTTTCTCTTCTGTTGCCTGGGTAACAGTATTCATCTTTCAGGTTTCAATTCTGGAACGCCTTTTATGAACACCCAAGTGTGGATCGTGCCCATCTTATACTGTCCCACCACATACTCTTTCCCTACCATAGCACTTCCAGTGTTTTAGCAAACTAACCTATGGCTTTAACTCCCCCACTAAACTACTAGGGGGCTGTAGGTATTTAATAGACTTGTTAGTTGGTTGGAGGGATGGATGAAAATGCTAAAAGGTCAAATTGCTAAGCCTATTTAAAGTTCTCTTTTGTGCATTCAAGTTATTTGTCCTTACCATTGGTGCCAAGTTATGCTAAAACTTCCAAAAAGTTCTTCAATAAGTCCTTTGACTTTTGTATAAAAAAAAAAAAAAGACTTCTGAGGATAGTTATTGCAGATGCTTTACCTATGTTGTCGTATACATAATAGATATTCTAGAACTACTTATGCATTTAACAGAGATCACAAGTAGGCAGAGAGGGGCAGGCAGAGAGAGGAAGGGAAGCAGGCTCCCCACTGAGCAGAGAGCCCTATGGGGGGCTTGATCCCAGGACCCTGGGATCATGTCCTGGGCCAAAGGCAGAGGCTTTAACCCACTGAGCCACCCAGGCACCCCTAGAACTACTTATATATTTAAATTGAAATATTAAGATCATAGGCATTACTTCCTGGCATTTGCAAAGATTGGACTAGGTGATCCTTTTTCATTTTTCAGAATTTCTTTTTTGTTTATTTCTTTTTTGTATTGTTTGTTTTGGGGGAGGAGCTAGGTGATTATTTTAAACTTAATGTGGCTTTTTTTGTATTTTAATTAATTTTAGATTTGTTTGAGTTGCTGCTTGAGAAATAAGTTCGTGTGAATAAAACTTCCACATAAATGAGGGCTAAGTAGCCAAACTTAATTTTATTTTATTATTATTATTTTTTAAAGATTTTATTTATTTATTTATTTATTTAACAGAGAGAGAGAGAGAGAGAGAGAGAGAGATCACAAGTAGGCAGAGACCGGGGGCAGGGGGAGGGGGAGGGGGTAAGGGGGAAGCAAGCTCCCTGTGCTGAGCGGCGCTGGATCCCAGGACCCTGAGATCACAACCCCAGCCAAAGGCAGAGGCCCAACCCACTGAGCCACCCAGGTGCCCCTCCCAAACTTAATTTTAACTATTTGCTTAGAATCTTTTGATAGAAATTTCTTTTTTCCCCTAAGGTTTTATTTATTTACTTATTTGAGAGAGAGAGAATGAATTAGCATGGGGAATGGCAGAGGGAGGAAGAAGCAGACTCCTGCTGAGCAGGGAGACTGATGTAGGGCTGGATCCTGGGACCCCAGAATCATGACTTGAGCCCAAAGCAGTTAGTTAACCGACTGAACCACCCAGGTGCCCTAACCACATTTATTTTTGAAGAAAATTTCATTGTGAAGAACAGGAAAAATTTTATTTCTTGAGCATTGAAACATATATTGGTTAAAAGCATCTACTAGGTTATTATATAATTAAATTTTTAATTTCTATTATCAAATATTCAGTTTGAATTTTCTTTCAGTTACTTATTGCCCTAGACTCATTTTTTGTTACTAATACCTATTCAAAAACAAATACCTTTTAAAAAGTTAAACAGGTTGCACAGAAATGTGGCATCAAATAAACAGGCTTTTGTAAAACCTGGAGGGTAACTTTTTAAAAAGGCTATTGTTTGTCTATGGTTCTACTATGAAAATAGTCTGCTTGAACTTGTTTGATGTGATTTGGGAAATGTTTAACAGAAATTACCCCATTATTTGTGGCTCTGTTCAGTTTTTTAAAATTTATTCTTTCTTTAAAGAATACTTTTATGCTGGGATAGGAATTCATCCAGTCATTTACTCAGTGTTAACTACCTCCCAAGCTATCTAAGGGCCAGGGAGTGAGCAAAGATTTCTGAAGAGCTAAAATGAATGTCTCAAAACTTTGTGTAATAAAGTTCATGATCTTGGCCTACTAAAAAAACATTTAAAGGCAAAGCACTTAGTCATAGTATCTTCATTTTATTTTACTTAGTTTAGTTTAGTTTAGTTTTGAGAGAATGTGTGCGCCTGAGGAGCAGGGGAATAAGGAGAGAGAGCTGGGCATGGAGGTTGATCTCAGGACCCCGAGATCATGACGTGAGCGGAAACCAAGAGTTGAATGCTGGGGACCAGGGTGGCTCCATTGCTTTGGTTAAGTGTGTCATGCACAGGTCATGATCTCAGGGTCCTGGGATCGAGCCCCACGTTGGACTCCCTGCTTGCAAGTACCCTCCTTCTGCCTCTCCTCCCTGCTTGTGCTCTCTCTCTCTCTCTCTCTAGCTCTCTCTTTCTTGCTATCTCTCTCTCTCTCTGTCAAATAAATAAAATCTTAAAAAATGTTAGATGCCTAACCAACTGAGCCACCCAGGCACCCCTATAATAATCCAATTTTATTTATTTACTTACTTATTTATTTGTTATTTAAAAAAATATTTATTTATTTGACATACCACAGAGAGAGAGCACAAGCTAGAGGGGTGGCAGGGAGAGAGGGAGAAGCAGGCTCCCCGCTGAGCAGGGATCTCGATGCAGGACTCGTTCCCAGGACGCTGGAATCATGACCTGAGTTGAAGGCAGACACTTAAATGACTAAGCCACCCAGGTTCCCCAGTATCCTTACTTTATTTTATTTTTTTGAAAGTAGGCTTTTTTTTTTTTAAATATTTTATTTCTTTTTATTCGAGAGAGAGAGTGAGATTGAGCATGAGAGGGTAGAAAGTCAGAGGGAGAAGCAGACTCCCCATGGAGCTGGGAGCCCGGTGTGGGACTTGATTCTGGGACTCCAGGATCATGTCCTGAGCCGAAGGCAATCGCTTAACCAACTGAGCCACCCAGGCACTCTTCTGCTTTGTTTTTGTTTGTTTGTTGGGTTTTTTTTTAAGATTTTATTTATTTGACAGAGATCACAAGTAGGCAGAGAGAGAGGAAGGGAAGCAGGCTCCCCGCTGAGTAGAGAGCCCGATGCGGGGCTCGATCCCAGGACCCTGTAATCATGAGCTAAGCCGAAGGCAGAGGCTTTAACCCACTGAGCCACCCAGGCGCCCCTTCTGCTTTGTTTTTAAGATTCTGTTTATTTATTTGACAGAGAGAGCACAAGCAGGGTGAGTGGGAGAGGGAGAAGCAGGCTCCCCACTGAGCAGGGAGGTGATGTGCTTGATCCCAGGATCCTGAGTTCATGACCTGAAAGTACGCACTTAACTGACTGAGCCACCCTGGTGCTCCTTTAGTATTCTTATTTATTTTTTTTAAAGATTTTATTTATTTATCTGACAGAGATCACAAGTAGGCAGAGAGGCAGGCAGAGAGAGAGGAGGAAGCAGGCCCCCTGCTGAGCAGAGAGCCTGATATGGGGCTCGATCCCAGGACCCTGAGATCATGACCGAGCCAAAGGCAGAGGCTTTAACCCATTGAGCCATCCAGGCGCCCCTAGTATTCTTATTTATTTTATTTTAAGATTTTATTTGTTTAATTTTTTTTTAAACTTTTTTTTTAAAAGATTTTATTTATTTATTTGACAGAGAGAGATCACAAGCAGGCAGAGAGAGAGGAGGAAGCAGGCTCCCTGCCGAGCAGAGAGCCCGATTCGGGGCTCGATCCCAGGACCCTGAGATCATGACCTGAGCCGAAGGCAGCGGCTTAACCCACTGAGCCACCCAGGCGCCCCTTATTTGTTTAATTTTAGAGAGAGAGAGAGTGAGGAGCAAGCACAAGCAGAGGTTGTGGCACAAGCAGAGGGAGAGGGAGAAGCAGATTCCCTGCTGAGCCAGGAGCCCGAGGTGGGGCTCTATCCCAGCACCCTGGGATCATGACCTGAGCTGGAGGCAGATACTTAACCAACTGAGCCACGTAGGGGCCCCAAGTATCCTATTTTAAATAAAATAGTTTCTTAGCCCTCAACAGGTTATAAATAAGTTAAGAGAGTATTTGCTAGAGGTTTACATATATATATATATATATATATATATATATATATATATATATATATAAAACAAATGGCAGGTTATCTCAGAAGCAGGATATTGAAAATTATAAGAAGTAATACAGTGCAGTGGTTAAGGGCAAGGACAATAGGGTCAGATTGCCTCAGATTGCCTTAGTTCAAGTGCTGGCTCTATTACTTCCTAGCTTTGAAATCAAGGACAGGTTTCTTAATGCCAAACCTCAATTCCTTCCTTCTTGATGGTTTTGTTTATTTCTTTGACAGAGAGTGAGCACAAATAGAGGGGAGCAGGAGAGGGAGAAGACGACTTCCTGATGAGTAGGGAGCCTGACCTGGGGCTTGATCCCAGGATCCTGGGATCATAACCTGAGCAGAAGGCAGATGCCCAACTGACTGAGCCACCCAGGCGCCCCCAAACCTCAATTTCCTAATTGTAAATAGGGATAATAATAGTAACAACCTTAATAAGGTTGTTGGAGAATTATACAAGAAAAATGAGCTTTTCAAAGCCGTAGGCATTTGGCTAATAAGTACTAAATGTTACCTGTATTTCTGATATCTACAGGTCTATCCATCTCATTCATTCATTCATTCATTCATTCGTTTCAGATTTTATTTATTTATTTGACACAGAGAGAGAGACAGGGAGAGAGGGAACATAAGCAGGGGAAGTGGGAGAGGGAGAAGGAGACTTCCCACAGAGCAGGGAGCCTGATGCCAGGACTCTAGGGTAATGACCTGAGCCCAAGGCAGACACTTAAAGACTTAGCCACCCAGGAGCCCCTCATTTATTTATTTATAAAACAGATGTTAATTAAACACTTTGTGCCCAGACCAGAGGTACAAGAATGAATAGTCTAGGGTCTTGGTCTTGAGGAACTCACAGTGGAGTGAGAGGAAGCTAATGTAAAAAACTAGGACAGCTTTATGTATTTTGAACGAGTACTGTATATACAGGATGCCATATAGGGATAGTTCATAGAGACAGGGTGGCATTAACTGGGTTATATGTCACAAATCCAAAGCATGAAGGTTTGAAAGTGTGTGACACGTTCAGAAAACTACAAAAACATGACATTTATATTTCCAGTATATTTAAGTAGTAAATATTTTCTGTATGTTTTTTAAAATAGTGTACTAATACTTCTGCCACAGTGGGGAGTGGCAAGAATTGAGTTTAATAGGTAATCAGGTGTCAGGAAGCAAGGGACAGTATTTTCAAATTTTGGTTTTTATCTTGAAGGCATCACATACTATATTACAGTATGGCTTATAATTGTGATTCACGGTGATTTCACAATGATAGCTTCTTACCAACATAATGTTATATTTTATTTGATACTCTCTGTTTTAAGGAGGTAGGTGTATCTGAAATTCTAGAAACACTTTGAATTAACATTTCTTTTTTTTTAATTTATTTGACAGAACACAGGTAGGCAGAGAAGCAGGCAGAGAGAGAGGAGGAAGCAGGCTCCCTACTGAGCAGAGAGCACTATGCGGAGCTCGATCCCAGGATCCTGGGATCATGACTTGAGCTGAAGGCAGAGGCTTTAACCCACTGAGCATCCCAGGCGCCCCGAAACATTTTGAACTAAAACAGATGTGATTAAAATGTTTTGGTGCTTCAGTTTTTCTTAAAAATATGGTTATGAAGCCTGCTTCATTTCTTAGTGATACTCTCAGCTGATGGTATTAATATTGTTGACCTTGAACATTTTCATTCCCCTCACAGACTGCATTTATTAAATTAACTTGGTTTTTTCTTCCTGTGAAAATTTCACTTTTTATAGTTGTCAACATTTTTTTTTTCCTTAAAATTTTTATTTTGGTTAAATATGCATAGCATAGGGGTGCCTGGGTGGCTCCCCTCGTATATTCCCTTGTATGTCTCCTGATCCATGAACATGATGCTTTCCATTTATTTAGTATTTTTAGTCTCTTTCAACAATGTTTTGTTTGTGTCAGAGTAAAAGTTTTACATTTCTTTTGTTAAGTTTACTTCTAGGCATTCAGTTCTTATAAATGGAGTTGTTTGCTTAACTTCAAAAAAAAGTTATTCTTTTTTATTTTGAAATTATTTATTTTTTAAAAAGATTTTATTTATGTGTGTGTGAGAGAGAGAGAGACACCACGAGCAGGGGAAAGGGACAGAAGGAGAGGTAGAAGCAGACTCCCTGCTAAACACAGAGCCTGATGCAGGACTTGATCTCAGGACCCTGGGTTCATGCCCTGAGCCCAAGGCAGATGTTTAACCAATGGAGCCTTCCAAGCACCCCGGGTTATTCTTTAAAAAAAAAAAATTATTTATTTGAGAGAGAGAGTGTGCACATGCACACAAGTGTGCGAGCAAGGGGAGGGGCAAAGGGAGAGGAAGGAAAGAAGCAGCCTCCCCTCAGAGCATGGAAACTGATGTGGGGCTCCATTGCAAGGCCCCCGAGGTGATGAC
This sequence comes from Enhydra lutris kenyoni, assembly GCF_002288905.1. NCBI lineage: Eukaryota > Metazoa > Chordata > Mammalia > Carnivora > Mustelidae > Enhydra > Enhydra lutris. The sequence goes on from NW_019154110.1 coordinate 20,907,142, forward strand.
CTGAGCCAAAGTCAAGAGTTGGATGCTTAACAACTGAGCCACCCAGGTGTCCCTAATTAATCTTAAGATAAACTGTACCCCCAATTGGGGCTTGAAGTCATGGCCCTGAGATCAAGAGTAGTATGCTCTACCGACTGAGCAAAGCGGGCACCCCATAATTTCATTTTTTTAAAAGATTTTATTTATTTATTTGACAAAGATCACAAGTAGATAGAGAGAGAGAGATCACAAGTAAGCAGAGAGAGAAGGGGAAGCAGGCTTCCTGCTGAGCAGAGAGCACGATGAGGGGCTAGATCCCAGGACCCTGGGACCATGATCTGAGCCAAAGGCAGAGGCTTAACCCACTGAGCCACCCAGGCTCCCTCATAATTTCATTTTCTGATCGTTGCAAATGCTCAGAAATACACGTGATTTTTGTATATTGTTCTTGTATCCTGCTGGACTTATTATTCTAATAGGTTTTTTTGTGGTTCTTGAAGATTTTTTAGTATACATTATCACGTCATCTGCAAGTAGAGATAGTTTTACTTCTTTCTCTACAATCTGAGGGCCTTTTATTTTCTTGCCTAATTACCCTAACTATAACCTTCTGGTACAATATGGAGTAGAACTGGCAGGAGTAAAATTTTTATCTTGTTTCTGATCTTATGGGGAAAGCATTCAGTCTTTACCCATGGAATACGATGTAGTTGTGGGGTTTTGTAGATGCTTTTTGAAGGAGTTCCTTTCTATTCCTTCTTTGTAGAGTGTTTTCATTATGAGGAGATGCTGAATTTTGTCAAGTTCTTTTTTTGTAACTATTCAGATAAGCCAGTTCTGTTCAGATGTATTTTTAGGTCTGTGTGTGTGTGTGTGTAACATCTGGAAATAAGACACAAGTCTAATTTTATAACTAAAGTTTGAATAGTATAAAATTAATTCTTAAAAAAGGCATATGTGGGGGCATCTGGGTGGCTCAGTGGGTTCAAGCCTCTGCCTTCGGCTCGGGTCATGATCCCAGGGTCCTGGGATCGAGCCCCACATCAGGCTCTCTGCTCAGCAGGGAGCCTGCTCCCCCCCCCCCCCACCTGCCTCTCTGCCTACTTGTGATCTCTCTGTCAAATAAATTAAAAAAACAAAAAGGCATATGTGTGCTCCAAATAATTAAAACTATATGTGAAAAGTGAAAACAATAACCATATCCCCTCTTTGGTAGGGTGGTCAGGGAAGGCCACAGGACACATAACATTTTAGTTATGAAATGAAGGATGAGGAGGAGACCATCAAAGGAGCGTGTTATAGACAAAGGAAATGAGGCTGTAAGGTAGGAAACAATTTAAGATTAGGAGTCAGCCAGCATAGAGGAAAGGGAGGGGTTGAGGTAGGAAAATCATGGAGGAGCTACTCACTCAGGCCTTATGGGGGCTAAGGTAGAATTGAGAAGTCTACACTTGTGTTCTAGTAGGAAACCATTGATGATGTTCAATCAAAGCAATAAAATATATCTTTAATTCATACTAAAGTATTTGCAGTGATTGTTATGATGCTGAGGTTTGTTGGAGGAAGAGGAAGAATACAGACAAAACAGGCCATGTGCTGGTAATTATTGAAATTAGGTGATGTTATGTAGAAGTTTATTATACTGTTCTCTTCTCCATTATGCATGTTTGAAAATTCCCAACAGCGTTAAAAAACAAAACCCGGAAAACAACTGAAAAGATTATCCACTGTTTTTTTTTAAGGCTTTTATTTATTTATTTGAGAGAGACAGAGAGAGTTCGCGCACGCGCAGGCAGACATGAGTGGAGGGAGGGTCAGAGAGAAGGGAAGGGAGAATCAGACTCCCCAAGAGAAGCCCAACAGTGGGGTCTAATCCCAGGATCCTGGTATCATAACCTGAACTGAAGTCAGATACTTAACTTACTGAGCCACCCAGGTGCCCATCACTGTTTTTTTCTTTGTAGATAATTTTTAGAGTTTCAATACTATATACTTTTCAGGATAATATTTTCTGATTTTTCTTAGTAATAGAAATATATTTTTATAATGGAGTGAAGTTTTGAAATAAACCACAGTGTCAAGCTTTAAGACCTATAAATTAAAGTCAGAAGTATAAAATATTGATCACCTACCTACAGAAGCACAAAATTGTGACACGTAGGTAAAGCATTACTTGGCTGGTCTGCTACACCTTTTCAGGTTTTATCAGTGTGGTAATCAATTCCTGGTTGATAGCCTCTTTCCTAGGCCAATGAGTTTCAGTTTATTCTTGTTTTTTGAGGTAAGATAGTAGAAAATCAGTGTTCTCTGTGTGCTGTGGTAGTCAGTCACAAGGACTAAAAGGAATATGAAATATACAGAGGTAAGAATAATGTAGCTCATGTGGAATAAATGGTCATGTTCGATTCCACTTATACAATTATGGATGACAGTTTGGGCAGTGAGTAAAATTCTTTTTGTGTGTGTGAGTAAAATTTACATGTGTCCTACTTATTTGGTTATTTTATCTAAAAGTTTTTTTTTTAATTTACTTACTTTTCCTGTTTTTTTTTTTTTTCCTAAGATTTTATTTATTTATTTGACAGATCACAAGTAGAGGGCGGGCGGGGGCGGGGAGCAGGCTCCCCGGGGAGCAGAGAGCCGGATTTAGGACTCGATCCCAGGATCCCGAGATCATGACCTGAGCCAAAGGCAGAGGCTTAACCCACTGAGCCATCCGGGTGCCCCATTACTTTTCCTGTTAATAAAACACATGCTCTTTGTGATAAACAAAACAGAACCAAAGCATTATAGAAATCCTTCTAGAATCCTGCCTATTAGAGAAACCTCACTTTTTTTTTTAAGGTTTTATTTATTTATTTGAGAGAGAGACAGTGAGAGAGAGCATGAGAGGGGAGAAGGTCAGAGGGAGCAGACTCCCCATAGAGCAGGGAGCCCGACGCGGGACTCGATCCCAGGACCCCGGGATCATGACCTGAGCTGAAGGCAGTCGCCCAACCAACTGAGCCACCCAGGCGCCTGAAACCTCACTTTTTTTAAAGAGAAGATTTATTTATTTATTTTAGACATAGAGTCACCCTCTGAAGGAGGGAAGGGGGGGACCAGCAGAGGGAGAGAAAGAAACAGACATTCCCCTGAGTGGGAGCCCAACCCATGAGCTCAATCCCAGGACCCTGAGATCTTGACTTGAGCTGAAGTCAGATGCTTAACTGACTGAGCCACCCAGGCCCCTGTTCCTGTGTCTTGGCAACACTTGACACTCTCAGACTTTTTGGTTTTGGTTTTAATCTGATATTTGTGAAACAGCCTTTTAATTTGCTTTTCTCAGCTCACACTGTGGTTGAGATATTTCTTACATTTATTGATGATCTGCTTGCCTTTTCTGTGAATTGCCTGTTCAGTTTCCACTCATAACTGGCAGCAACCTGTGTCTGTCTGAATAAATCTAAATTATTCTTTACAGTGGCTTTATAGTATTCCCTTATATGATCACTATAACAGATCATTGGGGGAAAAGGACTGGGGAACCTTTACATAATTATTTTATTTTTAAGAATTTTAATTCCAGGGACGCCTGGGTGGCTCAGTTGGTTAGGCGGCTGCCTTTGGCTCGGGTCGTGATCCCGGCGTCCTGGGATCGAATCCCACATCGGGCTCCTTGCTCAGCGGGGAGCCTGCTTCTCCCTCTGCCTCTGCCTGCCATTCTCTCTGCCTGTGCTCACTCTTGCTCTCTCTCTCTGACAAATAAATAAAATCTTAAAAAAAAAAAAAAAGAATTTTAATTCCAGTACAGTAAACATAAACATATGGAATGCCTCACAAATTTCTGTTATCCTTGTGCAGGGGCCATGCTAGTCTCTGTGTGTTCTAATTTTAGTGTATGTGCTGCTGAAGCTAACATGGGAATCTGTACTTTAATTAGACCTAAGAGATGTATCATCCAAATGCAACATAGGGACTTTGTTTGCATCCTGGCTATGAACATTTAGGAGACAGCCAGCAAAATCTGAATGGTGACTGGAGAGTCTATATTATTTCATTAAGAATTGGGAAATGGTGCTCTTCTAATTTAGTTATTCCTTCAGCATTTTTTACCTAATTTTCTTATAAAAGAGAACTTCTCCCTCATCAACCGTTTGATTACCCTAAGGTATAGTTTGTACAGGAAAGATAAGATAAGTGCTATATTCTTCAGCTCATACTTTTATAATTTCTATGAGCTCTTCCTTCTTGTTCTTCCCCTACCCCAACCTTTTTCTAAAAATAGCATACTGTTCTGGTTTCATGGATGTAATGACTTTTCTTTGGTCTTTGAGTATATTAATTATAGTTTTCATTTGTTCCTGTTTTGTCTGTTTTCTCAGTCCCATTTTTTTTCTGGTAGTTTTGGTCTTTCTCTTTCAGGTTGGAGCTTCAAGTGCCTGATAACCCTTAATTATCCCTTCATGTTTTAAGCATGAGGCACTAAAAAAGGAGGGCCAGAAGCTTTGTGTGCCTGGAAGCCGTTCATTGCCAATTGGGAACCCAGATTTCAGTATCCCATGGTCTTTTTGCTCAGAGGCATTTGAGTTTTGCCAAGGAAAGATAATGTCATGGGGAGTGGAGTGGTAGATAAGCCTAGTCATTATGAGAATCTGGGTGAGGGCCAGAACAGAAAGGGGGCTATCCGTGTTGCTGCTTGGTATATAGATTTTCACTTAGTTCATTTCTTTTCATTTGGCACACACTTGTTAGTGGTGTTCCCTTGTCTAGAATCTCTCTTACTGAGGGGTACCTGGGTGGGTGACTCAGTCGTTAAATGTCTGCCTTCCACTCAGGTCGTGATCTTAGGGCCCTGGAATTGAGGCCCTAGTGGGGGAGGGTCCCTGCTCAGTGGGGTGTCTCCTCCTCCCTTTGCCCCTCCCTTCTGCACTTGGGCTCACATGCTTGCTCTCTCTCTCAAATGAATGAATTAAATCTTAAAAAAAGTAGAATCTCTTACTGAGTTTATTCAGAAAACATATTTCCTGTCTTCTGTGTGGGTAGGCAGGAGGGCCACCGGGCTGCTCTGGGATGGCACTGGGGATGTATTAGGGATGTTAACAACTTTTACTAGTGCAACCAACTGGGCCACCTGTATGCCCCGTCTTTTTTTGTTTTTTTTTGTTTGTTTGTTTTTAAGTAAGCTCTGTGCCCAGAATGGGGCTTGAACTCACTCCGGAGATCAAGAGCTCCATGCTCTACTGACTGAGACTGAGCCAGCCAAGCACTCTTAGTTGGTTTTCTTAATCAGGATCAAATACGATGGTTCACAAATTTACATTGTTTAATGTCTCTCAAGTTTCTCTTGATCTCTAACAGCTCTCCATTTTCTCCCTCCTGCCCTTGGGTTTTGAAGAAACTGGACCATTTTTATTTGAAAATTTTCCAAATTTTGGATTGGAGGGGGAAATCATATCCTTTGGGTATTGTTTAATATAGTCTATCTTCTTGGGTTTCTGGCTGGCTCAGTTGGAAGAGCATGCGACTTTTGATCTTGGGGTCGTGATTTTGAGCCCCACCATGGGTGTAGCGATAACTTAAATAATTAAAAACTTAAAAAAAAAAAACACCTTTAAAGGGCGCCTGGGTGGCTCAGTGGGTTAAGCCTCTGCCTTTGGCTCAGGTCATGGTCTCAGGGTCCTGGGATCCAGCCCCTCATCAGGCTACCTGCTCTGCGGGGAGCCTGCTTCCCGCTCTCTCTCTGCCTGCCTCTCTGCTTACTTGTGATCTATGTCTGTCAAATAAATGAATAGAATCTTTAAAAAAAAAAAAAAAGAGTTAGCTTTATTAAAAAAAAAAAAAAACTTTAAAAAGTATATGGTTTCTCATTTATTAAAAATATTACATTGAGGGCACCTGAGTGGCTCAGTCATTTAAGGGTCTGCTTTTGGCTCAGGACATAATCCCAGGATCCTGGGATCGAGTCCCACATCGGGTTCCCTGCTCCTGCAGGAAGCCTGCTTCTCCCTCTCCCACTCCCCCTGCTTGTGTTCCCTCTCTCGGGCTCTCTCTCTGTCAAATAAGTAAATAAAATCTTAAAAAAAAAAGATACTACATTGAAAAAAAATACATTTAATGGAACTGATTATTATCAAATTCCATTTGATAGTATTATCAAATTTGATAGTATTATCAAATGGAATTTGATAATTACTTAATATAATGCAATATTTTCCTTCCCCCACTCTGCAGAGTAAATGTGGGGATACTTAGCATTAGTAAGTCGTCAGCCTTTTATTTGGTGGTATTATTTTTTAGACAACTACTGTACTCAAAGGTACTAATAAAGGGCTTTTCTTTTTTTGGCTCTTGCATCTTTACTCCCAATTAGGAACAGTCTTTAGGGGCTTTTTTTTTTTTTTTAAACTTCGGGCGCTTGCCTTTTCAAAGTATTCATTTGTTTTTCTCCACAACAGTGGGGCAAAACAGCCCCTATAAGCCATCTGGACTTGAAACCATTTTGCTTCATCACAAAGCTTATTCTTTTTAGATCCTGACATAAGTCTGTATTGTCTACTGATTTTTTTTTTTTTTTTTAACAGTGTCTAGTTGCTCCCAGGAGAGTACTGTTTGAAGTTATGTCAATGTTGTTGTTGGCTGATTAGTGAGTGAGAGGGGAAGGGGGCATTTAATGAAGAGAGGTTTATCTTTTATCATACATGCTAAAAAAGCCCATGCATGGGCTCTAATCCTCCCCACCCAACACTTTAAAAAAAAAGATGGGCAAGAGAGAAGACGTAAAGACAAAGACACCCAGGGTTGGGGGGAGATGTGTGCTCTACAGCAACATTCCTGAGACATTTGACTAACTGCTGCTCTGCAGGAGGGGAGTAACCAGAATTTTCCAGGGATTGAGTACTTTTGGAATTTGGAAAACTGCTGTTCTCCTGCCTTGATTTTTGTTGTTGTTGTTGTTGTTTCAAGTTTTTGTGTAAAGATTTTACTTATTTATTTGACACAGAGAGTACAAGCCGAGGGAGCAAGGGGGAGAGGGAGGAAGGAGCCTACTCCCTGCTGAGCATGGAGCTATCTGGAACTTGATGAGGGGCTCTGAGGGGCTCCATCCCAGGACCTCCAGGATCGTGACCTGAGCCGCCGACAGATGCTTGACCGACTGAGCCACCCAGGCTCCCCACCATTATTTATTTTATTTAAGATTTTATTTATTTGAGAGAGAGCACGAGAGGTGGAGAGGGTGAGAGGAAGAAGCTGACTCCCAGTTGAATGGGGAGCTGGTGGATGCGGGGCTCAATCCCTGGACTCTGGGATCATGACCTGAGCTGAAGGCAGAGGCTTAGCTGATTAAGCCACCTAGGCACCCCTCTTCATTATTTTAATATGTGCCTCCAAATCTTTTGTTTGTTTATTCCTCCAGTTTTTAAATTTATGATCATGCTACATGTAATGTTTTATATTAAAGCCCATAAGGAATGTATGAAAAAATAACACTTTTCATCATTCTTAAAAGACTTTGATCCGCATTGCTAACCTACAGTTGGATTGTACTAGTTACACTCCAAATAACGAGATAATTTATTTAGGAATAAATATCCCATATGTGCAGTTGCATACCTCACAGGTAGCTCCCTTTGATATTAAAAATCAATTCTAGGGTGCCTGGGTGGCTCAGTGGGTTAAGCCTCTGCCTCTGGCTCAGATCATGGTCCCAGGATCCTGGGATGGAGGAGCCTGCTCCTCCCCACCCCCGCCCGCCTGCCTCTCTGCCTACTTGTGATCCCTCTCTCTCTCTGTCAAATAAATAAATAAAATCTTTTAAAAAAATCAATTCTATTACCCCTAGCTACCTCCTTTTTTAAAAAGTTTTTATGTACATTCTAGTTAGTTAATATACAGTGTTTGTTTCAGGTGTACAATACAGTGATTCAACACTTGCATACATCACCCAGTGCTCATCACAAGGGTGCTCCTTAATCCCCATCACCTACTTTACTCATCCTCCTGATGTGATTTGAAGTGGGATTTGGGAGCCAGCGGCCAAGAAAGAATTCTTGAAACATTTTTGGTGGAGAAAGGTGGTTTTATTATAGTATGGGGATAGGACCCAGGGGCAGAAAGAGCTGCACTGGGATTGTGAAAAGCAGTTGATTATATACTTAGGAGTTGGGGGAGGTGAAGACAACGGAAGTTTCCAAAAGGATTTTCATATGTCAAAGAAGACATACAGGATCCTGGAGGCCTAGCTAGCTATCGTCCAACTAAGGTTGCTTTTACCTCTAGCAAGGCATTAACATTAAGATTGGGGGTTCCTGGAGGAATGCCATACTTTGTGTGCCTCAGGTATTTGTCAAAGGGCTATAGGTTGTAAGAAAAGTTAAATTTTTTTTTAAGATTTTATTTATTTACTTGAGAGAGGGAGCGAGCGAGAGCGCACAAATGGGGAGAGGGGTGGAGGGAGAAACAGACTCCCCGTGAAGCAGGGAGCCCAGTGTGGGGCTCAGTCCTGGGACTCCGGGATCATGACCTGAGCCGAAGGCAGCTGCTTAACCAACTGAGCCACCCAGGCACCCCAGAAAATTTAATTTTATCTGTATTTATTTTGCCTTTGTTCTCCGCATCACCCCCAACCACCTCCCTTCTGGTAACCATCAGAGGCTTAACTGACAGCCCCCCAGGTGTCCTTCTCTCTCACTTTTCTCTACTCTTGCCATTCTGGTTGTCCTTGGTTTCTTTCAGTCTGTCTTTGCTTGATTAACTTTCACTTATTTTTCAGGTCTCAGCTTAAATGTCTCAGGAAGGTCTTCTCAAGGTTCTCATATCATTAGTTCCCTATTTTACACTTTTCTTTTTTTCTCTGTTTTTAAAGTATTCTCTGTGCCTAGCGTGGGGCTTGAACTCATGACCCCAGAATCAAGAATTGCATGTCCTATTGACTGAGCCAGCCAGGTCCCCCCATATTTTACACTTTTCTGATAGCTTATACTCTCTCTCTCTCTTTCTTTCAAGATTTTATTTATTTGTCAAAGAGAGAGAGAGAGAGTGAACACAAAGCAGGGGGAGTAGCAGGCAGAGGGAGAAAGAAGCAGGCTCTCCGCTGAGCAGGGAGCCCTGTGCAGGACTTGATCCCCGGACTCTGGGATCATGACCTGAGCTGAAGGTGGTTGCTTAATCAAGTGAGCCACCCAGGCATCCCTCTTGTACTATTTCCTGTGTCACACATGATTACAGTGTGGTTGCATTGTGTGTGAACTTGAACTATGTGATTTAAAAAAATTTTTTTTAATTTGTTTATTTGAGAAAGAGAGCATGCACGTGCGAGAAAGCGAGACTGGGGAGAGGAGCAGAGGGGTACAGGAAAAGGAGAGGAGAAGAAGACTTTCATGCTGGTCAGAGAGCCTCATCCAGAGTTTGTGAGATCATGACCTGTGCTGAAACCAGGAGTCGGATGCTTAACTGAATGAGCAATCCAGGTGCCCCAAACTATGTGATTTTTTTTTTTTAAAGATTTTATTTATTTATTTGCCAGAGAGAGAGAGAGAGAGCGAGCGAGCACAGGCAGTCAGAGTGGCAGCAGAGGCAGAGGGAGAAGCAGGCTTCCCGCCGAGCAAGGAGCCCGATGTGGGACTTGATCCCAGGACGCTGGGATCATGACCTGAGCCGAAGGCAGCCGCTTAACCAACTGAGCCACCCAGGCATCCCACTATGTGATTTTTTTTTTTTTTAAAGATTTTATTTATTTGACAGAGAGAGATCACAAGTAGGCAGAGAGGCAGGCAGAGAGAGAGAGAGGGGAGGAAGCAGGCTCCCTGTGGAGCAGAGAGTCCGACGCGCGGCTCTATCCCAGGACTCCGGGATCATGACCTGAGCCGAAGGCAGAGGCTTTAACCCACTGAGCCACCCAGGCGCCCCCCCCCCCCACTATGTGATTTTTTAAAAGTCTCATTTCATATTTAGATTTTGAGATGTTAACTCCTTATTGTAGAAGTCTTGAAAGAATCATGTCATATACAACCCAAGACTGAATTGTAAACCAAGGTTGTACGGTTACATCCCATATTGGTGTCACTTGGTTAGTAACAGAAACACCGGCCATCTTCTATCAGCATCAACCTCAAATTAGGTGACTATTGAATTATGTGAGATCTTCAAAAATACATCTTTTGTTAGGCACCTATGTTTAATGCCTGTTTTCTTTTGCTTAATTTCAAGCAATGAAACATAGGGACACAAGGGCTGTCTTGTAACCTTCCCGGCATCTTAGAATACTTAGAACAATAAGAACTTAAGTTGTGTGTTGAGAGGATGGATAGATGGATGGATGGATGGACAAATGGAATCTTATTTGCCCACTCAGTCCATTTGTGAATCAGAGGAGAGATTCTCAACTTATTCTTTGGCTCATGGTTTATTCTTTACATGAGCTACTCAGATTTCAACCCTAAATTGTATTTTGCTGGACATGCCATGGTCTTTATGCCTGTCTTTGCATGTGCTGTTATTTCTGCCTGGAATGTCTTTACCCCACTTCATCAGGTAAACTGTTTCATAGTCAGCTGAAATTCAGGCCTTGTTCTCTCTCTCCTTTTCTTTAATTAATGTACACTCTACACTCAACCTGGACTTGAACTGACCACCCCATCAAGAGTTACATTCTTTATTGACTGAGCCACCTAGGTGGCCCTGGGCTGTTCTCTCTTTCTCTTTTAATAGTTTAATATATTATTTTTTGTAAGTAGGCTCCAAGCCCAGCATGGAGCCCAATGTGGGGTTTGAACTCACCATCCTGAGATCAAGCCTGGGCTGAGATCAAGAGTCGATCACTCAACCAGCTGAACCCCCAGGAGTCGCTAGTTTATTGTATTTTAGTAGCAAACTTAAAAGAACAGCACATAAGACAGACAACATTAAAAACAGGTACATACATATAGGACAACTTGGAAAAGTATAGTGATTGGAATCTACTGTGTGATAAAGTGCTACGAACACCGTTTAGTTGCTATCAATAAGAAATTTACTTGTTTTAAAAATACCCAAATGCTGGCGTTGTCCAGAAAAATTTGATAGGTTAATTTATAATTGTTATAAAGTTGAACTGCTGAAATGTGTTCACTAAACAATTTGACTTTTGGCTTTTCTTTTCAAAAGTAGATTTAGGAGGCACCTGAGTGGTTCAGTTGATTAAGTATCTGCCTTTGGCTCAGGTCATGATCCCAGGGTCCTGGGATCAAGCCCTGTGTCTGGCTTCCTGCTCTGCAGGATGTGTGCTTCTCTCCCTGCTCGTCCCCCTGCTTTTTGTCTCTGTCTCTGTCTCTCTCTCTCTCAAATAAATAAATAAAATCTTAAAGAAAAAAATAAAAGCAGGTTTAGTCACTTATTTCTCTATGTTCCTATTGCTCCTTATACTTGCTTCCATTATAGTACTTGGCATGTTATATTGTTAACTGTTTACTCCTTTTTCTTGATGGCTGTCATGAAGTAACTGCTTGGATTTGTTGGGTAGGTAAAGAGTTTTAGTTTTATATTTAGTATGTTATTTAAGAATAAATAATATTACTTAATAGTTGTAATGAATAGCTTTTTACTGCCAACTCCTTATTCTGTACTCCTAACATCTGGAGAGTAGTCATTGAAGATAGGTGTGTGGATATTTAATTGTGACTTTTTTCTTTATTTTTTAAAAAGATTTATTTATTATTTGAGAGAGAGAGAATGACCAGAGGGAAAGGGCCACAGAGAAACAGGCTCCCTGCTGAGTGCAGAGCCCATTGAGGGGCTTGATTCCAGGACCCTGGGGTCATGACCCGAGCCAAAGGCGGACACTTAACAACTGAGCCACCCAGAGGCCCTGACTTTTTTTCTTTGATTAAAAAGTGACAGAATGGTTGGGGTGCCTGGGTGGCTCAGTGGGTTAAAGCCTCTGTCTTTGGCTCAGGTCATACATGATCCCAGGGTCTTGGGATAGAGTCTCGCAACGGGCTCTCTGCTCAGCAGGGAGCCTGCTTCCTCCTCTCTCTCTGCCTGCCTCTCTGCCTACTTGTGATCTCTGTCTGTCAAATAAATAAATAAAATCTTAAAAAAAAGGCGACAGAATGGGATATGTTCCTATTTTTATGTTATCTCAATTAGTGTGTGTGTTAGGTTGAAATTGCTGGAGTAGAAAGTAGACATGTTTCTTTCTTTTTTTTTTTTTTTTAAGATTTATTTAGTTATTTTAGAGAGTGATAGTGTGTGTGAGCAAGTGGGATGGGGGAGGGGTAGAAGGAGAGGGAGAGAATCTCAAGCAGACTCCCTGCTGATTGTGGAGCCCAGGACCCTGAGCTGATAAATCAGGAGTTGGACCCTTCACTGACCGAGCCACCCAGGTGCCCCAAGAAGACTTTGAAACCAGAGCCAGTCATGTTTGTAATACACAAAACTAGTAATGAGATTCAGCAGTACTCACATGTGCTACTGACCCACCAAGGATCTCTGAGCAGGAAAGAGAAGTGGAAAGCATCTAAAAAGAATAACCCATCACAGTTGCCAAACTATGGAAAGAACCAAGATGCCCTTCAACAGACAAATGGATAAGATGTGGTCCATACGCACTATGGAGTATTATGCCTCCATCAGAAAGGATGAATACCCAACTTTTGTATCAACGTGGATGGGACTGTAGGAGATTATGCTGAGTGAAATAAGTCAAGCAGAGAGAGTCATTTATCATATGGTTTCACTTATTTGTGGAGCATAAGGAATAGCACTGAGGACATGGGGAGATGTAGAGGAGAAGGGAGTTGGGGGAAATTGGAGGGAGACATGAACTATGAGAGACGTGGACTCTGAAAAACAACCTGAGGGTTTTGGAGGGGCGGGGGGTGGGGCTCGAGTGAGCCTGGTAGTGGGTATTATGGAGGGCACGCATTGCATGGAGCACTGGGTGTGGTGCATAAACAATGAATTCTGGAATACTGAAAAGAAATTTAAAAAATAAATAAAAATTTAAAAAAATAAAAAGAATAACCTATGTCACCTGTTCCCTAATTATTTTGTCTGTAGTGTGAGAGGGTTGGGTATAGAAAAAAGAAACAGTTCTCCTAACCTCCCTTGTACTCTATCCCCAACCCCCACCCAGAAAAAACAACTTTTCTATGAGGACCAGGAATTTAAACCTTTTTCTGCCAAGCCCTCTTTTGGCATCTACTTGAATTTCATGCCACCTTTTTTATTTCTATTCCAATTTTCTTTTTCTTAAACTCTTGTGTTTCCTACATTTACATTATTGTTACTTGCCATAGAGCAAGGACATTTTCTGAAATTTTTCATATTTATCAGTGTTGTATTTCCTGAGCTACTGTGTCCTATAGCAACTTCTATTCCAAAGGTTATGTATGTTTATTTTACCAGGGATATTTCTCAAAACAATGGCACAAAACTGGCTTATTTGACAGATGTTTTTGGGGGGTAACAAATTTAGAAAATTTCAGTCATTTTTTTACTCTTTATTGATTACTCTTAAGGCTCTTTTTTTTTTTTTTAAAGATTTTATTTATTTATTTGACACAGAGAGAGAGATCACAAGTAGGCAGAGAGTCAGGGGGAAGCAGGCTCCCTGCTGAGCAGAGAGCCCGATGCGGGGCCCGATCCCAGAACCCCGAGATCACGACCCGAGCCGAAGGCAGCGGCTTAATCCACTGACCCACCCAGGCGCCCCTACTCTTAAGGCTCTTAAGATGTGTTTATCCTACTAGCTTTCAGTGCCCTTTTATGATCTGTTAACATGCCTTAGCAGAACTGAGGAGTATTTATTTTTGTTGTGTAATAGTCATTAGCATTTTAAACGGGTGGCAGCTGTACATTTCCAAACCAAGATGTAATACACATTTAAAATTGGGATTTTTGGAACAGAGAGAATTTTAAAAGATTATTTTAAAAGAAATCAACATTTACTTTTTTTATAAATGGGAGAAAACCATTCTTGATTTCTTGTAGACCTTGAAGATGCAGTGAATTTGAATGCATAGTTTTGTGTTTCATATATTTATCTTCCTTAGGAAAGGATCTATTTTCATGAAAGATTCTCAAAGGAGTTCATGATTCCAAAAGTTTAATTTAAGATCCACTGTTTAGAATAAGAAAGGAAAACATACACCATTATGAAAGATGGCAGTTTGTTTTGGAGTCTCTGCGTTTATCTGTTTTAATTTGAAGGAAAGGCCTGGCATCATGTATTTGCTTTGGAATATTTTCATTATTGCCAGTCCCTTCCTGTGAAGGGAGACTGCAGAAACAAGAGATTTCCATTTGCAGATAATAGCTCTGCCAGTCCAAGAATGGTCACGTCATTTGGGGGCGGGGGCTCTTTTGCCATATTTACTTAAGGTTTAAGGTGATAGAGATATAAAGGCTCCATAGTCATTATAAAATGTGAACAGTTCTGAAGCATGAATCCTCTAGGTAGGTCTATGTGCTGCTTGCCTATGAAGTAAGCAGATAGTTGTATAGTGACTGCTGAACTTATGGATTATTCATGCCCTTCTGTAGCCAAACTGGGTCACTTAGAAACAAAGCAGACACGAAGCTGTGTGCTCATGATGAGGTTTCTTCTGTCAGGAGTTTGGAATAGGCAGAGTGGTGGTAAAGTTTTTTTGCAGCTTTATTGAGAAATAATTGTTATATAACATTGTGTAAGTTTAAAGTGTACAACGTAATGATTTGATATATGTACATATTGTGAAGTGATTACCACAATAAGGTCAGCTAACATCATGTCACATAATAAGTTTTTATTTTTGTGGTGGGAACTTTAAAAGCTATTATAGAATAGTGGTATTATCTGTAGTCATCATGCTGTACTTTATATCCCCAGAGCTTACTCATAACCAAAGTGTGTCATTTGGCCATTTTTACCATTTTCCTTTACCCCCAGCCCCTGCCACTGGCAACCACCATTGTGTTGGTGGTAAAGTTTTTGTTAGAAATTTAGTAGCACATCCTTATAAGTATTAGTTGGTAAACATTTGCTATATTTTGTGTTTTTTAAAAAAGATTTTATTTATTTATTTGACAGAGATCACAACTAGGCAGAGAGGCAGGCAGAGAGGGGAAGGAGGCTCCCCGGTGAGCAGAGACCCGGATGAGGGGCTTGATCCCAGGACCCTGGGATCATGACCCAAGCCGAAGGCAGTGGCTTAACCCACCGAGCCACCCAGGCACCCCAAAATAATAAAATCTTTAATAAATATATAAATAAAATAACATTTTATCCATAGCACAAAAGAAACCTAAAATTTCCGGTTACTTAACCCAGATATAGCAGTTCAGTTAGCCAAGGGAGCATCATTTTCAAAGCAGGCCAAAAAATAATTACGTTTTCTTATTAATTCTTAGACTTTTTTTATATCCCCTGGCAAAATGTTGAAGTAATTTCCTCAGAGTTCATCACCAACATCCTATTACATAGCTGCTGCTTTTCTTTTGTCTGTCTGTCTTCCTTTCTTTTTTTTTTTAAGACTTTATTTATTTGATGGAGAGAGAGCGACAGTGGGAACACAAGCAGGGGAGTGGTAGAGGGAAAAGCAGGCTTCCCACTAAGCGGGGAGCCAGATGCAGGCTCAGGCCCAGGACCCAGGGATCATGATCCGAGCCGAAGGCAGACACTTAACAACTGAGCCACCCAGGCGCCCCTAGCTGCTGCTTTTCCGTTCAACATAACTTTTATTTTATTTTTTTAAAGATTTATTTATTTTAGAGAAGAGAGTATGAGAGTGCAGCGGGGAGGGGCAGAGAGTCCCAAGGAGACTCAGCACTGAGCTTGGAGTCCCATGCTGGGCTAGATCTCATGACCTTGAGATCACAACCTGAGCCAAAACCAAGAGTTGGCTGTTCAGCTGACTATGCCACTGAGGTGCCCCTCAGCATAACTTTTATATTTGCTGCTTGCCTTCAGTTTCTAGCTAGTAAAACACCTTTGGAAGGCAGGGATAGTGTGATATTCACAGTCCTGTTTCATGTGCCTGGTACATAGTAAATAATAGACATTTTTTGGATGAATGAATGAATGAATGATTTGTCAGGTTTGCTTGCTTAAAAATTTTTTTTAAAGATTTTATTTATTTATTTGATAGAGAGAGACACAGTCAGAGAGGGAACATAAGCAGGGGGAGTGGCAGAGGGAGAAGCAGGCTTCCTGCTGAGCAGGGAGCCGGATATGGGGCTCAGTCCTAGGATCCTGGGTTCATGACCAGAGCCAAAGGCAGACACTCAACGAATGAGCCTCCCAGGCGCCCCTTAAACAATATTTTTTAAAAGATTTTACTTATTTTAGAGAGAGAGCATGTAAGCAGGGAGGAGGGGCAGAGGGAGAGGAAGAAGCAGGCTCACCAACTGAGCCACCCAGGGCACAGTGCCCCCCCCCGTGCCCCATTTTTTTGGCTTTTTGTTTTGTTTTGTTTTTTTTTAATTTTACTAGGCTCTTTCCCCAAATTGGGGTGTGAACTCCTGACCCTGAGATCAAGAGTCATATGCTCTACTGACTGACCCATCCAGTCGCCCCAGTTTGCCTCTTTTCTTGTATTTACTATAACCGTTACTCCTACTTACAGTTATCTTTAGATTAGTATTCTGGAAGAGTAAACTGGCTGTTTGATGCTTCCAGAAGCCTCACAAATATGGAATGTTTTCATAGAAAAGTATAGGGCATGGGTGCTAAACGTGGAGTTTGTGGAAGAACTTAAGGGATCTCTGAGTCCCTGAGGAAAATATGCAGAATTTGGGTTGGGTGAGGGCATTTTTTTCTGGGGAAACACGATATATCAAATTACCAGATGGTTCTGTGGACCCCTGAATGATTAAGAACCAATGTTTCAGAGGTTGTAGGTTTTAATCTTATAGAGATAAGGAGGACATTATCTAATAATAAAAGGAAACCAAATGGCTCTTAAGAAAAGTAGATGATTGTATTAGGATGCTTTCAGTCACTTGTGATAGAAACCATCTCAAGCTTATATAAAATAGGAATATATCGGTTTATGTAACTAAAAAAAAAAAATAAAAACAACTCCAAAATGCTGGTTGTAAAAACAACTGAGTCTAGGACTCAAATAGTACCTTTAATTAGGATTTTCAGGGCACCTGGGTGGCTCAGTGGGTTGAGCCTCTGCCTTTGGCTCTGGTCATGATTTCAGGGTCCTGGGATCGAGGCCTGCATTGGGCTCTCTGCTCGGCGGGGAGCCTGCTTCCCTCTTTCTCTCTGCCTGCCTCTCTGCCTACTTGTGATCTCTTGTCAAAAAAAAAAAAAAATCTTAATTAGGATTTTCTTCTTCCTTTCTCTTTGTTTTCCTTTATATTGGCTTTATTTATCAGGCGTGTTCATTCCATATGTTGGAAAAAAGATGTCCATCTGCAGCTTAAGCCTGCTAAATTCTTAAGAGTGTGTGTAACTGACCACAGTAAATAAATGATCCAGGTAAGAACAGGAGGAACAAGTTTGACATGTGGAGGTTAAGATGCTTATTCAGTACTCATATCAACAAAGTTGTTTAGTAGGCAGTTGGACATACAGATCTGGAATTCAGGTCTAGGCTAGAGACTGGACTAGAAATTTGGAGGTTGTCAGCATATAGTTACTATTTAAAGCTGTGAAACTGGACGAGATCACCAGAAAATAAGAGTAAATAATGAAAAGAAAAAGTTGTCCAAGGACTGAGCTTGTGAATGTTAAGAAATTGGGGAGAAGAGGAAGAAGCAACAAAGAAGACCGAGAAGCAACCAGTAATGTAGAAGGAAAACAAAGTCCTGGAAGCCAGATTTTATTTTTTATTTATTTATTTTTTAAAAGATTTTATTTATTTATTTGACAGACAGAGATTACAAGTAGGCAGAGAGGCAGTCAGAGAGAGAAGGAAGCAGGCTCCCTGCTGAGCAGAGAGCCCGATGTGGGGCTCGATCCTAGGACCCTGGGATCATGACCTGAGCTGAAGGCAGAGGCTTTAACCCACTGAGCCACCCAGGCGCCCCTGGAAGCCAGATTTTAAAAAAATCATTTTGGGGTGCCTGGGTGGCTCAGTGGGTTAAAGCCTCTGCCTTCACTCAGGTCATGATCCCAGAGTCCTAGGGATCAAGCCCCGCATGGGGCTCTCTGCTCAGCAGGGAGCCTGCTTCCTCTTCTCTCTCTCTCTGTCTGCCTCTCTGCCTACTTGTGATCTCTGTCTGTCAAATAAATAAATAAAATCTTAAAAAAAAAATTTAAATTCCATAGTTCAGGTAGTATAAGAGATTGTTTATTAACCAAATAATTGTTGAACTAATATTAATTGTCATGTCATCCTTTAGTTCTTCATATGTTGTTTTGTGTCTGACACTGTGAAGACACTGAAAACTGTCTTCAACTCATGAATATGCAAATAAGCTAGTTAAAGGATTCATATATTTGGAGTAGGATGCATGTATTTTCTTTGGAATGCCTGTTACATGAAGTGGAATCACTTCATAAACTATTTGGTCATGTTTTTCCTTCTGTATTTGGAAGGTTTTATAAAGAAAAAAGAAAATCAGCGTAAGTTCCTGATTCTTAAATCTTTCCAAGTACTTAATGCCTAATTGTCATTCTTAATACCAGGAAACACAGGAGTTGATAATGCTAAAAAATTTTCATTTTTCTAATGAACATAATACTTTTCTTTTCTGTTAGAAATTCATTGAATTTGAAGACTCCCAAGAACAGGAAAAAAAGGATTTACAGACCCGAGTGGAATCTTTAGAATCTCAAACAAGACAACTTGAACTCAAAGCAAAAAACTATGCTGACCAGAGTAAGTAAAAACACTTCTTGTCATAAGTACACATTAAAGAGTGGGCTCTAATAGCACAGTGACTCATCTTGATATTTGACTGGGCTTCCAAATATGTGCTTGGAATTGTCATCATCCCAGACTGAAGAGTAAGACCTGGAAGCTAGGTTCAGTTCTTTTTTGCTCACATCTTCATGTGGTTCTGATGTCTGCAGAAGTAACTAAGTAAGAGATACGTTTAAGACTCTCTTCTTCAGGGAAGCCTGGGTAGCTCAGTGGGTTTGGCGTATGCCTTTGGCTTGGGTCATGGTCCCAGGGTCCTGGATTGGAGCCCTGCATCTAACTCCTGTGCTATAGGGAGCCTGCTTCTCCCTCCCCCTGCTTGTTTGCCGCCACCCCCCAACAAATAAATAAGTAAAAAAAAAAACAAAAAAAAAACTTAAAAAAAAAAAAAAAGACTCTCTTCTTCAATTTAGCTCTCAGCCTTTGCAGTTAACATTATGCCATATCCATTATGCAGGATTCTGGGGTGTGTGCATGTGTATCATTTCTTCTCATGTTGATCCACTACACTAAGTTCCATTGCTTTCCATATTGCTTTGAAATTTACAAATGTGACAAAAACTCTAGTTCTGAAGTATGTTTAAAAAAAAAAAATTACTGAATTCTAGGAACTCCTGGGTGGCTCAGTTGGTAGAGCATGTGATTCTTAATATCGGGTTTGTGAGTTTAAGCCCTACATTGGGCACAGAGTTTACTTAAAAAAAAAAAAAAATACTGAATTCTCTTTTTCATTCTTTTCTAGTGAAAAACTGAGGGAGTGTAGGGGAACAAAATATCATTTTTCAGAATTATTTTGTTTTTAATATAATTTCATTGTATTCTTGACTAAAAAATAACTATTGTTTCAGACTCTAAGGGTGATTTCTCTTTTTGGCTTATGAATTAGACCTAATTAAGTCAAAATTAGAAAAAGAAATGGGGAGAAACTTCATGGCCTGTTTTCATGTTTGCTTTGGGCAGGTAGAGAGCCCTTCAAGTTTTCCCTTTCAGCGCTGTAAACTTCCAGAATCTTGGGAGCAGTAGATGACCAGCTGGCTTCCTACATGAACCATTAAGGCTGCATAGTGACACCTGCTGTTAAAGATAGGAATTCATGGTGGATAACCTTTACTCATTACCTGGCTTGGAGTGTGGTAACTGACTGCTCCCTCTAGTACTCTGGAATGGCCTAATAGAGCTAAACCTCAAATCACTGGGAACCTGGAATTCGAGCATTATAGAATTCAAGGAAATCTCACATGCCTTTAAGCAAATGTCATGGAAGGGAGCCAGTGGATGTTTGGTAACAGAAGCCACTTTTGGTAACAGAAGTGAGACAAAATGAGCAGTGTATCATGTCTTTGTACTTTTAGACTTGTAGATACCTAGATACCTTGTAGGAGTACCTAGAGTACTTCCTTTGTTCACATTGAATATATCGAATGACTTCTGTGACTCTACCATAGAAATTTAGGGTCTTAGAGAGCTGGACGATGGACCCCACAGTCCAAACACTAACAAATATATTACTAGAGTCACACTGCTCTGTGTACCACTGTTTCTTGAGAAACAGTCTTGTGGCAGTTGCTAGCTTTTGGTACATTTCAAGAGTTGAGCATTCTCTACTCAAAGAAGAAGAAAAAGAGCTATTGGAGATACTGTTTTAATTCTAACTTGATTGTGTTTTCATATCAGAGATTATATTGTATTTTAGAACCAGACACTAAAGGCAGAGTGGACAGAACCAACCTCATTGTTTTATTTTATTGTATTTTCCTCTTGATTCCCAAAGAGTACCAAGTTTTGGATAAGGACATTTTCTTTTAACTTAGAAGGGAACTTCTTGTATGGACTCCTTTTATACATTGAGTAATCTGTTTTAATGATAAGGGAGATATTATAGGATGAATACCTGAAACCATCTGTCTGACATTGAAAGGAGATACTTTTAGGGCACCTAGGGTGGCTCAGTTGGTTAAGTGTCTGACTCCTTTTTTTTTTTTTAAGATTTTTAAAAAGGTTTATTTGAGAGAGAGACAGAGTGAGAGAACACGAGCTGGGTGAGGAGCAGAGGGAGAAGCAGAGTTCCTCCTGAGCAGGGAGCCCTATGTGGATCTTGACCCTGGGACTCCAGGATCATGACCTGAGCTGAAGGCAGATGCTTAATTGACTGAGCCACCCAGGAGTCCCTGAGTGTCTGATTCTTTAATTTTGGCTCAAGTCATGATTTCAGGGGCATGAGATCAAGGCCAAGTTGGGCTCCGCACTCAGCATGGAGTCTGCTTGAGATTTTCTAGCTCCTTCTGCCCCATCCCTGCTTGTGTTGTCTCTCTCTAAAATAAATAAATAAATAAATACATACATAAATAAAAATTTCAAAGGAGATACTGCTACTTTTTTCACAAAAGTCTCTAAATGGAATGAATTACTAATTTTTTTCCATATACAGTTTATCCCTTTTATTATTAAAATTTAAAAAACCTGCTTCCTGTTCTTTTCAGGTAAATGTAAACAAAATAAAGTAGGCTTTTAATTAAGATTTGTTACCCAGACTAGTGAATCATATCCAGCTTTTTGGAATTGTTATGCTCTGAGGTATCTATCCTCTCATTTCTCTCTCAGAAGTACTGATTACTAGTGTTTTCCATCTTAATTTTTAAAAATAAGGTATCATTTAAAAATGATTTCTAATTCTCTAAGCAAGTGATGAGGAAATTAGATAGATATCTAATCTTTGAGCTAAATTTAATCTGAAAACTTCATTTTTGTTATTAATATAATATCCCACCAAGAATTTCTCCCCCCTGGGAGTTTGCCATCCAATTTTGAAATAAATCTTGGTGTCTAAATAACAGTTAAAAAACTTAAAACCGTGGTCAGTCAAAATTGACCATTCAGATGCACAAAATTCATAACACTAAATCTCTTGGTCTATGAGCTGAGCTAAGACTATAATAAGTCTTTTATTTTTTTATTTTTTTATTTTTTTAATTTTATTTATTATTTGACAGAGAGAGATCACAAGTAGACAGAGAGGCAGGCAGAGAGAGAGAGAGAGAGAGGGAAGCAGGCTCCCTGCTGAGCAGAGAGCCCGATGCGGGACTCGATCCCAGGACCCTGAGATCATGACCCGAGCCGAAGGCAGCAGCTTAACCCACTGAGCCACCCAGGCGCCCAATAAGTCTTTTATTAATGCTTTGGATTAATAAGTCCTTTTCCTTTGATACCTTGGAGTCTTTTTCTCTCTTCCATCTAATTGTTTTTCTCTCTCTTCCTTCTGTTTTTCTTTAAGCCTGAACTGGGTATAATATGAAATCTAAAATTTGAAATTTAATATGAAATTAAAATTTTCTTCCAAGTCTTCATTTACCATATTTAAATACCTGAAAAAAATGTGGGTGGGGGAGAAATGTTTGACTCTTTTTTCATTTTTTTTTTCTTATATTTCTCACATTTTTTTAAATTTTATTTTTTATAAACATATATTTTTATCCCCAGGGGTACAGGTCTGTGAATCGCCAGGTTTACACACTTCACAGCACTCACCATAGCACATACCCTCCCCAATGTCCATAATCCCACCACCCCCTCCCAACCCCCCTCCCCCCATCAACCCTCAGTTTGTTTTGTGAGATTAAGAGTCACTTATGGTTTGTCTCCCTCCCAATCCCATCTTGTTTCATTTACTCTTCTCCTACCCTCTTAACCCCCCATGTCGCATCTCCTCTCCCTCATATCAGGGAGATCATATGATAGTTGTCTTTCTCCGATTGACTTATTTCGCTAAGCATGATACCCTCTAGTTCCATCCACGTCGTCGCAAATGGCAAGATTTCATTTCTTTTGATGGCTGCATAGTATTCCATTGTGTATATATACGACTCTTTTTTCATTTAACCTTCTTACTTATCCCTCCCTCAAATCCCTTATATGAGTCAAAGCTCCTTATTTTTAAAAAAGGTAGAAGTAAGAGGTAATCTTTAAGTATCACCAATGTCTTATCGTTTCAGGAAACCAGGACTGGGAATATGTTTTTTTAAAAGATGAAAACAAATGTAAATAGGTGTGTGTAGAGTATGTGAATTCTTTTTTATATGATAAGCAACAGAATATCAGACTATTCATCAGTTTTTTTTTTTAAAGTGTATCATGATTTTTTGTTACTGTAATGTGACATCTATTTTTATTTTCATTGTCTTAAACTTTTAAAATGTTTTGAATGTTTTTTAGTTTTCCTAACTTCTATTTTTAAATAAACACTTCTTGAAGGCCATAGAAATTACTGATAATGACATTTATAATAGAGAGGATCGGTGCAGTTTCTTCTGTTTAGTGACATTTTTTGAGTGCAGTGTGATAACAGTATCTTGTCCAATTTCCATTTTCATATTTGTATGTTAGAGTCTTTAATTTTGAAGACTGTCGATTCTAATGATCTGTTTTAGGGCACATATCCTCTTTAAAAAGTAGCCACAGTAAAAGTCCCAAGTTCCACTTTGAAGACAACTTCCTGTGTTAAAAGGGGAAATTTTGGTTGTAGTTACTTGCTATTTGAGAAGCAAGGAAACATCAAGAAATAGGAACTGAGTTAAGGACATAGATTACGGCTTTTGATAGTTTGGAATCATCAGGTTGTGGTATGATTTCACAACATTGAGAAATTACCTCTATAAAAATTTTGTTAACGGTTTTGTGGTTATGTTTGATTTTGGAGATTTCTAGTAGCTTTCTTTTCAAAACTTGAACTATGTAGGATATGTTTTTGGTTTTCCCAACGTGAATAAAGGATTTTTAAAAATGCTATATTATATCTGGGAGTAATAATAACACTTCTTGTTAACAAGAGGTAACAATAACAGCATCTTGTGAGCCTTAAGAAAGAATCTGAAACATACATGGGGTGGAAAAACACAGTTGTGGGTTGAGAAAGGCCTGTTGGTTCTTGACAACTATTGAAGGAGTCAATAATCAACCTTGCTATTCATGATGTGGCAGTAATGGGTTCTTTCTTTGTCACAAAATACTTTATATTCGTTCTTTTGTATGTTGTTTGGCATTTTTTTGGTATTCTTTTGTATATATCTTAATATGCCAGGTATTATCTTAAATGAGTCAAGTAAATAAAGACATTTTAATACAGTTAAAAATATTATACTACTGTATGCCTAGCATTTAGCTTGGTAGAGGAGAATATGTTTGTAGTACAGAAGAATATAATATGGTCATTGCAGTCAAACAAATCAGCACTGTGGGGGAGAAGGGTGTGTATGACTTTCTGGTCTTCTTTTCCGTATATACCGTGTTTTTATATCACTGCAGTTAGAGTGTACATATAATTTTGTATCTTCCCCTTAACACTATTTGTTTCTCTTGTATAATCTTTAAATATTTTAAATGTCTGCCTATACCCATCATCCAGAAGCTAATACCATCTATTATCAATTCTTGTTTTCTCTGGTGTGTGTTTTCTCCTTTATTCTAGTGAGAATTACTTAATGGCCACTTTGTTTTTTTACCTTGGCTACTTGAAACTCAGAACTAATTTAGAAGTGCAGCCGTAAGGACTGGTTTGGATCTTACCTGGTTGGCATATTTAAATTGTTTTCTTTTTGATCTATATTTATACACATACAGTGAATTATTATGTTCTAATAAGCTGTCATCTCAAATCCTTTGTAGAATGAAGGAATGAATCAGGTAAAAATAAATATACATAAATTAAAAAAAGAAAAAAGTTTCATTGGTTAGTTGAACGTTTTTTCCAGTGTAGTGAATCATATTGCTGTGAATATTTTTTTAAACCTATAGATGTCTCTGTATTTTGATAATTTTCTGAGAATATATTTAAGGAAGTAGGGCAAAGAAGATGAGTATTTTAGTGGTTCTGGTTTATAATAGTGTTTGGTCATTTTTAATGTGAACAGAATTGGAGAAGTGTGGTTTAGTAGTATATTTCATTTTGTTTTTCATAACATGTATTTGGGTCATTATTTGCAACATATCAGCTCATGGAGCTGATGTAGAACCATTTATTATTTGATTCTTAGGAAAACTGTTTCCCTCAAGCTCTTTAAATTTATAATAGGTGACTTTTCCCTTGATTGTGGAGGTGATGGCAGTGATTTTAAGCTACTTAAGGGCTCTTCTCTGAATCTGGCCTTCCTACCTTTGAATGAAAATCTCTTTTTTAAGTTAAATGGGAAAATTATTTTGACAGTTGATGACATTGTAGTAGAGATTTATTCTGACCTTTTGCTCTTTCCATCCCCCATAAAACATTCATTTGCTTTTAAAATTTGCTATAAAGATCTTAGTTTAATAAAATACCTTGAATTCTTTACCTCGAAACATATATTATTATTATTGGAAGGAAAACACTTCTGATTTCTTGGTCATAAGAATTAGCATATTGCTAGGTGGAAAGCATAGGGAGGTAGTATTTTTTAATTTTAAAAGAATAAAGGGATTAGAGCAGACTTCCATTTGGGGAATTATTTATAACCAAGGTCTGTCTCTTAATGATGTGGTTGATCAATTGAGAATTTTCACAACAAAGAAGAAAAATAAGCCATTTTTAAGGTATCAGGTGTAGAGTCATACCAGACAGAGTTAATAGTTGGCCCTAAATATTTTTGTCACTGTTTTTCAAGTCACTTTAAAAAAATACCTTCAGGTCAATAAAAAGCTTTATCAGCCCCTTTACCGTGCTCTGTGATTTCAATACATATTAATATTCTGAAAAGTTAAATAATATTGCAGTAGGCTACTTTTTCCATTTTAATGTTTTCTTGTCAATAGGTGGTCCCTTCTGCATTATTTTTAGAGTGATGAAAGTAGAAAACTGATTATTTATATTGTAGTTGGAAGTATATTTTTAATAAGGCAACCTTAGGAGTTTCATATATCTCCTTGACTTTAAAAAAATGACAAAATTGAGGGGCACCTTGCTGGCTCATTTAGTAGAATATGCAACCCTTGATCTCAAGGTCAAAGTGAGTCCAAGCCACATCTTGAACATAGAGCTTACTTTATTTTTTTTTTTTTAAAGATTTTTTATTTATTCATTTGACAGAGAGAGATCACAAGCAGGCAGAGAGGCAGGCAGAGAGAGAGGAGGAAGCAGGTTCTCTGCCGAGCAGAGAGCCAGATGCGGGGCTCGATCCCAGGACCCTGGGATCATGACCTGAGCCGAAGGCAGCGGCTTAACCCGCTGAGCCACCCAGGCGCCCCTAGAGCTTACTTTAAAAAAACAAAAACAAAAACAAAAAAAACCTACAAAGTGAAATTCATTATATAGAAAGTTACTTTAAAAAAGTTACTTTTTTAGTCCATTCAACTTGACTTCTTTGCCGTATTAAGAACATTTGTATATTTAATAAACTTTATATAAGGGTTTCTTTTTTTGGAACTTATTTTTAGAGGGAAAGCCAAAACTTAAGCACAAGATAATTTATGCAAACACATTTTATTACTTTGCTTCATTAAACAATACCCTATGTGGTCTTCGGATCTGTTGTATGTCTCATTATCTGTATTTGGACTCTTTCCTTTCTGTAGTCTAGTGTTGTCTATTGAGAACCTTAAGGTTGTAGTGTATAATTAATATAAAGAGCTAAAGTTTCATAGAAAATTAATTTTATTAGTAAGGGTGAAGGGATATGGTGATTCAGCTTAGGGAACAGAATAAAAATGAATGATTTGATTACTTCAAACATACAGAGGGATAGGTAAAGAAGATACCAAGTTGTTTTTCTGTAACTTTGGAAGATAATATTAGAGAAAATGTTACTTGTTGATTTTGGTTGATCATGAGGAAGTATTTCTTGACCATGAAGGTGTACATAGGGATGTGTGCTGGGGGAAAGCATGGATTTTACCTGCATGGAGACTTTAGGTAGGAGAGTGGTCAACTTTTTGATGTGGATGGCTTAGATAACATATTCAAGACAGAGACTAGGTCAGATCTCTACCACAGAGATTCCTCGGAGTTATTCTAGTCTGTTTTCAGGATACGATCATCAATTTGTGAGAACGCTTTAGCATTGCGCATTGTGTCTTTGATTAATAACATCTATCGAGAATCTTTGGAACTTTAGAGACATGGCGCAGAACTTAGTTGGCATTGGAGAGGCTCTTATTATTGTTTCGATGTGGTTGTCTGAGATTTGTTTGCTCTTAAGTCGGTGTTTGATTCTTGCTTACCTGTTGAGACTTCTGATGCTCGATTGTTCAAGGAGAGGCTTCTGAAACACCAGTGCCAATCCTCTGAGGCCAGATAACCATTGGATTATCTGCCTTCCGTGAGTAGTAAGAACTGATGATTCCTTTTGAGAAGGCAAATAATGAGTTGGACACGGCATTCTAGCAGGTGTGTTTCTCTTTCTTCCCCCCATAGGCCTATCAGCAGTCTGATGGGGCAGAAGACAACAGAGATGGAAGGTGTTCCAAACTTGGCACAGGCCATCAATCTAAGGAGGTAAGCTCTGATTTTGAGCAGGCCGAGCAGGTGGCTCTTCCTGCCTTAATCATGTCTTCTTGCTCTTTGGAAAGATGGACAGAAAGAGCATTTAAAATGAGGCCGAATGATCTCTGTTAGCTATTAAAAGGGGGAAAACTTTGGATTAGTCTTTTGATTCTTCTTTTTTCTTGCCTGCTCCCCCCTTTTCTTTTTAGATGCCCTGGTTTGTTTGATTATTTTTTTTTTCTTCAGAATATTAGCAGTTTTTTTAAAGAATGGCAGATTTGTTTATTTGTTGTTTTGGGTAGGGAAGGATGAGCAGAATCTTGTTTATTTCCAGTTAATCTCAGGTTATGGCTAGTTTGATGAATAAAATGCTAAAGTTTTAAGATTTTTCATGAGATAATTTTTACATTTGGTTTCACATAGGAACTGTTAAACAAGAAATAATCTTTTACTACACCTTACATATAATGCAACAATAATAAGCATAGGTTAACTTTATGGTACTTGAGGCTTTCGTGGATGTCTGCCATCCTTGCCCAGTTGGGCCTTTCTTTCCTGCTTTTTCCACTTCCCTTTTCTTTTCCCTTTACTGATTACTTAGTGGCATCTGGGACTTTGAAGAGATGGCTCTTCCCAGGATTTAAAAGTACTTCTCTATTAAACACTATTTTATCTCATGTGAGTTAGGCCTTGAGAAAGTGGGATTCCATTGACTGTGTTGTGCTAAGTATTTTAAGTATTTTCAGAAAAGTGAGAGGTTTTGAATTTGTGTTACATGATCTTGGTGCTTAACTTATATACCTAAAAAGATAGATACTGATATTTTGAATCACAGTAGAGGTAAAGAAAACATGAAATATAATCATGGATAGTTTCTATCAAGGTACTTGCTGGAAGCTTTATATTGGAGAGAATCATTGCCAGAAAAGTATTCAGAAAATCATCAAGAATAACAAATTCACAGTTTAAAATCAGCATGGGGTAACATGCCTTCGATGATTCAGAATGCCTTTTAAGAGGATATAATACGTGTTTATAAGCTAATGTCTGAGTTAAAGTAACCGTAGTTGCTGTAGCAACCATGCCACAAATTATATATATAATGACTCAAATGTTATGTGTTATTTCTTGATGTGAAAATTAAAATGGATGTTTCCAGTAGGTGGGTAACTCCTTCAGAGATGCAGGCTCTTTCTGACTTCTGGCTCCACGTTCTTCATACTCACGTCCATTAAGGGGAGGAGAAAGGGGGTGGACAGTTGTGTGTGGAAGGCTTTTATTGGGCCAGGCCTTAGGAGTGGTGCACACAGCTTTCACTTCTACTTCAGCGGCCATAACTCGATCAGAAACTAACTCTAGAGGCTGCGGGATGCCATCTAGCAGTGTGTCTAAGAAAAAGAGGAAATTGCTTTGGTTAGTATCTAGTCTTTGCTTCAGCTTAGGAGCTCTAGTAGATGGCGCATGATTTTGCTCAAATGTTGAGGCAAGGGAGTGAATGTACCTAAAGCTTAGCAATCAATCATCTACCTGTTCTTCCTACTTGTGAATTATCTGAGGATGAAAAAAATGGCAAGTTTTAGTGAAAATAAAGCATTTATCATTTGTGCTTTTATATAATCTAATTTTTTAAGGAAGGTTTTATGTATGTGACAGAGAAAGACAGCGAGAGAGGGAACACAGGCAGGGGAGTGGGAGAGGGAGAAGCAGGCTTCCCGCTGAGCAGAGAGCCCTATGCGGGGCTCAATCCCAGCACCCTGGGATCATGACCTGAGCCCAAGGCAAGATGCCCAACGACTGAGCCACCCAGGCACCCCAAAATGTAATTATCTGTTGCTTGTGTTAGGGATAGGTTACGAATGACATCTCTTTAACAAAAAAATATAACTCCTATTATATCTGGCTGGCTCAGCTGGTAGAGCCTGTGACTCTTAATCTTAGGGTCGTGTGTTGAAGCATAGAGCCAACTTAAAAAAATAAATATAATTCATATACTATAAAATCTACCATTTTTAGAGTATACAAATCTGTGGTTTTTAGTGTATTCACAAGGTTATACAACTATCACAGCGGTCTTAATTAATTCCAGATCACTTTCACCATTCCAAATAGGAACCCATATCTGTTAACAGTCACTCCTCATTCCCGGCTTCCTCCAACCCCTGGCAATCACTGATCTGTTTTCTGTTTCTACATATTTGTCTCTTCTGGACATTTCATATAAATGGAATCATCTAGTATGTGGTCTTTTGTAACTGGCTTCTTTCACTTAGCGTAAGGTTCTTCCATGTTGTAGTGTGGATCCACAGTGCTTCATTCCTTTTTAATGCTGAATAATATTCCATTATATGGACATTCTACATTTTATGTATCCCTCTTTGCCCCCGCCTTTTTAAATTGCCTATATGTTGCTAGTTTGAGAACCAGGAAAAAAAAAAAACAAAAAACGAACTTTAAGTCAGTTATCTGAAAGCCTATGCAGAGTTGAACATAATGAAAAACCCCTTTGGGAAGATATCCCTTGGATTTCTTACTGGCATCCTGGCTTGTTTAATTCCCAGTTTATAAGTGGGGAAGTGAATTACTTAAATGTTTGAACCATCTTTATAATGCTGTGGTTATCTTCTAGTAATAGGTAATATATTTTATTCTTGTTTTGATTTATATAGTTATCAGTGATACATTTGGATATAACAATACAAAATAACAAGTTTTCTGTTTAATTTTAATAGGATACAGAAATAAATCATTTAAGGGCTTCAAGTAAATAGACTGAGGTCAATAGGCTATAATTTATTCTTAAACTAGCGGGGAGAGGAAGATGGAAATGGATAATAGGGTAGAGAAACTGATGATCATTTCTACAGGTTTAAATCTAATTTATGTAGACATTTTAACCATGAGATCATTTGTCTGTGTTTACTTTATTTTATTTTTTAAAAGATTTTATTTATTTATTTGACAGAGAGAGATCACAAGTAAGCAGAGAGAGAGGGGGAAGCAGGCTCCCCGCCAAGCAGAGAACCCGATGTGGGGCTTGATCCCAGGACCCTGAGATCATGACCCAAGCTGAAGGCAGAGGCCCAACCCACTGAGCCACCCAGGTGCCCCTGTGTTTACTTTAAAATTTGAGGTGGATAGGGGCACCTGGCTGCCTCAGTTGGAAGAGCATGCAGTTCTTGATCTCAGGGTCCTGAGTTCGAGCCTCATGTTGTGTGTAGAGAGAACTTAAATAATTAAAAAAATAAAATAAAATTTGAGGTGGATAGAATGTTTTGGTATCTATGACTGATAAATTATGATGTAACACCCAATATTGATTATTGAAAATAGTCCCTAAGATCATGTGAACGAAAAAATAGAAAATATTTTAAGAAGGTTATTAATATGGGGCGCCTGGGGGCTCGGTGGGTTAATCCTCTGCCTTCAGCTCGGATCATGATCCCAGGGTCCTGGGATCCAGCCCTGAGTCGGGCTCTCTGCTCGGCGGGGAGCCTGCTTCCCCTTCTCTCTCTGCCGGCCTCTGTCTGCTTGTGTTCTCTCTCTGTCAAATAGATAAATAAAATAAAATTTAAAAAAAAAAAACAAAAAAGAAGGTTATTAATATAAAGGTGCTAGAATTTCCTTTTTTTTTTTTTTTTTTTAGATTTTATTTTATTTATTTGACAGAGATCACAAGTAGACAGAGAGGCAGGCAGAGAGAGAGGAAGGGAAGCAGGCTCCCTGCTTCACAGAGAGCCCGATGCGGGGCTCGATGCCAGGACCCTGGGATCATGACCTGAGCCGAAGGCAGAGGCTTTAACCCGCTGAGCCACCCAGGCACCCCTAGAATTTCCTTTTTAAAAGGAAGTCAATTTATTTTTTTTTTAAGATTTTATTTATTTATTTGTCAGAGAGAGAGAGGGAGAGCAGAGGGAGAAACAGGCTCTCTGCTGAGCAAAGACCCTGATGTGGGACTCGATGCTAGGACCCTGGGATCATGACCTCAGCCAAAGGCAAATGCTTAACCCACTGAGCCACCCAGGCATCCCAGGAAGTCAATTTCTGATTCAGTGGTTAGGTTTTGCTAACAAGATGCCTGTGTTTATGTGCTACAAATTTTATCTTGGAAAATTAGCAATAGGCATGAGGAAAAAATTTACCTTGTAAATTTTGGAGAGAGTTCTTTTTACCACTCATATTTTATGAGTAAATGAACTGTACTGTTCTAGGAACACCCCTGGACTTGATCAAATAGTATACACATATAGCCCTTAGTAAGGTAGAAAATATTTCTTCTTCCAAATTTTATTTTATACATTCATGAGATACATTCTCAGGTTAGTGAATTTTATCATACCATAAGGTAATTTTAAGAATTATCTTCTTTAGTGGTATAAAATAATGAAAATGATGTGGAAAAAAACTATTATGTCTTGCTTTTATAAAATAACATTGTGTCCTGGGAAATGCTTTATCAAAGTTATATTACTAGTTGTTTATTAGTTTTCAGATTTTCAGTTTTCCTTTCTGTATTGGTATTTCTTTCTGAATTTCCAGCCTTTAAAATCAGATTTAAAGTAATTGGCACTAAAAGGGAATATTTGGGGCACCTTGGCTGGCCCAGTGGGAAGTGCATGTGACTCTTGGATCTTAGGATTGTGAGTTCGAGCCCCATGTTGGGTGTAAAAATTATTTAAATAAATACAAAAAAAGGGGTATATTTACATTATAGGCATACAGAATGGGAGATGGTATAACTGTAGAGATTTTGGTCTTAAATAGGTAGAAGACCAGTGGATTTCAGTTTTGTGTTTTTGTGGATGATACCACCTCAGAACATATTCCAGTATTGTTAGGGTTGTTGATGTATTTGTGAAATTTTAAAGACTGTCATTTATTCTTAAGTGGTTGGAGGTTTTATTGGGGTCTTGAAAAGCAAAGTTATAGATGAGAAATAAAATTAGAATATAGTAATGGTGCACCAGACTAACAAAAAATATAGGCTGCAATAAATTGCAGACCATTAGTATTGTCAGTTTACATTCTGAGATGAATGTGTTCTACTTTTAGTCTGGATCTTTTGCTGAAAAAATAAAACTGGTAGTGTTAAATAGTGTAACAGGTAAAATATATATTTATATAAAAAGCTAAGACAGGTTTAACCATACTTGTCATTTATTTTGTATTGAGAATATAGTGGAAAGGGGTGCCCAGGTAGCTGAGTTGGTTAAGCAGCTGCCTTTGGCTCAGATCATGATCCCAGCATCCTAAGATCAAGCCCCGTGGTGGGCTCCTTATTCAGTGGGGAGTCTGCTTCTCCCTCTCCATCTTCCCCTCCACTCATGCTTGCACTTTCTCAAGTAATAAATTTAATTTAATTTTAATTTAATTTCTCAATTTTTTTTTAGAAAGAGAAGAAAGCGTAGTGGAAAGATGGAAATCATCTGTCAGAATACAAGTCTATAATATGCAGCAGAACTCATTGGAACTCTCTTACAGTACCACTTTATGTGGATTAAGAAAATTAACTTGTGCTTAGAAGAGATGTTGAGCATTTAGGCTTATAATTTAAGATCATTGCTCTTAGGAAAATAATAGATAGGAATAAACTGTGGCATATCTCTATGATGTAATTTTATTTGCTGCTAAGAAGAAATGAGCTATCAAGCCATGAAAAGACATAGAGGAACCCCAAATGCATATTACAAAGTGGAAGAAGCCAATGTGTAAAGGCTACATACCACATGATCCAGCTCGTGGGGATTCTGGAAAAGGCAAAACTATGGAGACAGTGAAAAGATCTCTGTTTGCCAAGGTTAAGGAAAAGGGATGAGTAGGTGGAGCACAGGATTTTTAAGGCAGTAAAACTGTTCTGTATGAAAACTATAATGGTGGATGTGTGTCATTATATATTTGTCCATTTATAGAATATTTAATACCAAGAGTGAATCCTAATGTACTCTGTAGACTTTGGGTGGTACTGAGGTCAGTGTATGCTCATTGATTGTAACGAATGTACTACTCTTCTGCAGGATATAGATAGTGGAGGAGGTTGTGGGTGTGTGGGGAGGAAAGGGTATATTAGCACAATGTACTTTTTGTTCAATTTTGTTGTGAACCTAAAACTGCTATAAAAAAATAAAGTTGATTAATAAAAATAACAAACAGGGTAAGGGGCAGGTCATTTGTAACCATATGTAGTTTGCATGTTCTAAATGACCTTTTTTGTGTGATTTTGTATGCTAAGAAAAATAGAAATACAGATCGTTTCTATGAAATTAGTAAATTTATTTGTCAGAGGGCTCACAGGCAAGGGGAGCGGCAGGCAGAGGGAGAAGCAGGCTCCCACTGAGCAAGGAACCCGATGTGGGACTGGATCCCAGGACCCAGGGATCATGATGTGAGCTGAAGGCAGATGCTTAACTGACTGCCACCCAGGCATCCCTCAGATGTTATTTTTGAGGCAAAAAAAAAGTCAAATGGAAATAAATTAAGCAGAAACTCTAATGGGTTTAGAAAGCTGTGGGTAGAGGCTTAAGGAATTATAGCTAGGAACAATCCTGGATGCTTAAGAGGACCAAAATAATTAATAGAACTTTTAAGGAATTTTATAGATGACGCTAAGCCAGTTTGAACACAAGTCATGTTCATTTAGGTAAATATAGGAAATCTCTGGTAATTGTGATATATATTAGGGTCTTATATCTCCTTTCCCACAATCCTTGCTGTTAAGTAGTATATAGCAGCAAAGCCATACCAACCAACACTGATAAGCAAATTGCCATAAAATCAGTGAGGTCCTGCTAGCTACAAGCCCAGTTCTGTCCAAGTCACTTGATAAACAAAACTTTAAGCTTTTTCCCCAAGAGGATAAATAACGATCCTTAGTTTCCGGTATTACTCTGCTAGGGTTCCCATGACAAAATATCATAGAAATATTTTCACACTCTTGTGAAGACTAGAAGTCCAAGATCTCCTTGGCTTGCAGATAGCTGCCTTCTCTCTCTCTCTCTCTCTCTGTCTCTCTTCCCCTCCCTCCCTCCCTCTCCTCATATGGTCTTTTCTCTGTGCATATGTGGGGAGAAAAAGCTTTTATAAGGACACCAGTCCTGGGGCGCCTGGGTGGGTCAGTGGGTTAAAGCCTCTGCCTTCGGCTTAGGTTATGATTCCACGGTCCTGGGATCGAGCCCCACATCAGGCTCTCTGCTCAGCAGGGAGCCTGCTTCCACCTCTCTCTCTGCCTGCCTCTCTGCCTACTTGTGATCTCTCTCTGTCAAATAAATAAATAAAATCTTAAAATTTCTTAAAAAAAAAAAAAAAAAAGGACAACAGTCCTGTTGGATTAGGACTCCACCTTTATGACCTTTGTTTTTTATTTTCATATATAGAAATATATATTCAAGGGATGCCTGGGTGACTCAGTCAGTTAAGCCACTGCCTTCGGCTCAGGTCGTGATCGGCTCAGGTCCTGGGATCGAGTCCCTCATCAGGCTCTTTGCTTGGCAGGGAGTCTGCTTCTCTCTCCGCCTCTGCCTGCCACTTTGCCTGCTTGTGCGCTCTCGCTCTCTCTCTCTCTCTCTCTCAGAAATAAATAAATAAATAAAATCTTAAAAAAAAAAAGATATATTCAGCATCCTTGGCATTTAGTTTTAGGCACCATCCTATGTCAGCACATACACACTGCATTCCTTTTAGCAGTACCTTTGTTGTATTTGAAAAACACATGTGTGCCAGGTGCTATTCCTAATAAGTTCTAATATACTGTCATTATTCCTCAATTATAAATAAGGAAACTGAGGCCTAGAGAACTTGGAAGCAGCAAAGTCACTGCATTGTGGTCCATCATATAACTATCATAATTCACTTCACCAACCACCTAACAACAAATTTAGGGATGATTCCAATTTGGGCTTTATTATAAAATGTATTGCATAGAACATCCATTTTCACATCTTCAGGCTTTGATGTGTTTCCATGGCGTAAGTAAGAACAGTAATACTGGGGATGCCTGTGTGGCTCAATCATTTAAGCATCTGCCTTTGGCTCAGTTCATGATGCCAGGGTCCTGGGATCAAGTCCCATGTTGGGGTCCATGCTCCACTGGAAATCTGCTTCTCCCTCTGCCACTTCCCCTGATTGTGCTTGTACTTATACTTGAGCTCATTCTCTCTCTCTCAAAAATAAATAAAATCTTAAAAAAAAATAAAAGAATAGTAATACTGGTGGGGAAGGGCCGCATCTGGTTGGCAGTGGGTTAAGCATCTGCCTTCAGCTCAGGTCATGATCCCAGAATTCTGGGATCTACCCCTGGGTCGAGCTCCCTGCTCAGTGGGGAGCCTGCTACTCCCTCTCTCCGTGCCCACGCGCACATCCCCCACACCCCCCTCAAGCTCTTTTGCTTGCTCTGCTCTCTCTCTCATAAATAAATCTTTAAAAAGTAGTAATACTGGGTCAAGGGATATACACATTGCTTATTTTATTAGATGTCACCAACAAACTACCAACCTTCAAAAGAGTAATTCCAATTTATCCTCTCATATTGCCCATCTTTTTTCTTTTTTTCTTTTTATAATTCTTCAATCTGGTAACATTTTTGTTCATCTCCCTATGCATTTTAATGGTGAATTGGCACAATTTTTTTGTAGTGGTTCTAAAGTCTGTTTAGATCTTCTGCTAAATGTTGAACTCAGAAGTTGTTGGAGAACATAAAGAATGAGTATTCAAGCCAAAGAAAGTGCCTACATGAGTTGGTGCTCAGTGTGTTTGGACTGGGGTTGGGTGGGGCTGCACACACCGCAAATTAATCAGGTCACTAACTCCTTCCCAAAAGTAACCACTACCCTCACTTCTCATACTTTTTAGTTTTAAATTAGTTCTGTCTTTTGAACTTTGTATTCTTTTGCTTCTGCTTCTTTCCCTCAATCTGTGTGTGAGATTTATCCATGATGTGTAGCAATAATTTGTTCTTTTTCTAGTGTTCCAGTACAGGAATATTTATCCATTCTGCTGTTGATGGACATGTGGGGTGTTTCCAGGTTTGATTGATTATAGATAGTGGTGCTTTGAGCATTGTTTTAAAGGCCTTTTGGTGGACATGTATATGTATTTCCTAGTTTTGTCATAGAGTTGGTAAATATGCAACTTTATTAAATCTTGTCCACCACTTTTCAAATTGATGCACCCATTTTTTACTCCTACAAGTAGCATATGAGAGTCCAAGTTGCTCTGTATTCTATTAAAACTTCGTATGTTGTGTTTCTCATTGTAGCTGTTCTGATGGGTATGCAATGACTGTTGCATTTTGGTTTTAATATGTATTTAATATGTATTTCCCATTAATATGATGATTAATAAAGTTAGATATGTATTTTTCTTGGCAGTTTGTTACCTTTGAGTCAATATCTGTGACTAGGTTCTTTCCAGAAAAACGGAGAGTTTTTTGTTTGAAGCAAAAAGGAAAACTGTCTATACACCCCTCCCCCCCAGTGAAGTTTTAAAGTAGACTGCAATATATGAACAGATTAAAAGGAGTATTTATTGAGAGGCAGCATAGCATAGTAATGAAAAACAGATTCTGGGCGGGATGCCTGGGTGGCTCAGACACTTAAGCGTCTGCCTTTGGCTTAGGTCTTGGTCCCAGTGTCCTGGGATCAAGTCCCACAGAGGGTTCCTTGCTTAGCTGGTAGCCTCCTTCTCCCTCTGCCTGCCACTCCCCCTGCTTATAAATCTACATGCTCTCTCTCGCTCTCGCTCTCTCTGACAAATAAATAAATGGCATCTTAGAAGACAAAAACAGATTCTGGGCCCAGACTCCTCCATTAGAAATTACGTTTTGTCACAACTGACTTTGGGCAAGTTACTTAACTTCTATTTGCTTCAGTTTCCTCAACTCTAAAATGAATGTAGTAATGATACTTTCCTCATAAGGTTAATGTCAGGGTCAAATAAGTTTATATATAACATGTAGCACAGTGCGTGGTATATAGTAAGCACTATAAAATTTTAGCTGCTATCAGTAGTGGTGGTGATGGTGATATAAATTTATTTTACGAATTGATGTCAAGGTAGCTGACAAGAATAACGAGACTCTTGTTGAGCACAGATTTGAAATTGAAGTTCATGAATGATAGTTGCAATTTTACTTTAGACTCAACCTCCATTTTTTTGTTTTGGTTGCATAATACCAAGAAAATCTTGATATACACAGATGAACAATTACAAATAGGTAAGGTTTACCCAGTAATCTCAGGGTTAAGGTTTTAGATCAGCTTAATTGACAAGAAGTAGTAGAAAACATTTGTTTTGAAATTGTGGCTAAATAATCCATATTTTGCTTGGATTTCCTATGTTTAAATGAAAACCACAGAAGCAGCCCTAAAAATTACTACAGTTTTAATACCCATTGTGTCACGATACATCTGCATTACAAGTTTGTGTATTCCTGCTTTCAGCCACAGAGCTGCAGTTTTTCTAATTAATGACATATTTTCAAGATACTCAACCAGGTAGCAAGTAAAGCTCTGCAAATCAAGGATGACTTTACTGGGCAGCGCAAGTTCTGCATTGTGTGGTGTTTGGTGTGTTAACACTAGGTATAGGGAAACGTTCGCGTGTGTCCTGTTGCTAGTTCATAGTTCCTTCTACGGCCATCTGTTCATGGTGGTTACTTCTACAGCCATCTGCCAGGGCCACAGGCTTCGGCTAACAAGCAGTCTTGCATGCGTGCAGCTAGCAGACCCTTAGACCAGCAGAACATTTCCAACTAATCTAAGTCTTTTAAACAAACTTAAATGACTATCTTGACACCTCCTGTAGCACCAGCGTCATTTCTTTCCAACAGATTGTTTCTCACTGCTCCTTAGGCAGCATGAGCTCCTCCAGGCTGGCCAGTCTCCCCTCTTTCTCACCACAACCACCACCACCACCACCGTAGTTTTGTGTTCCCTTCTCGGTGGTAGCAGTGCCCGTATGCTCTTCACATCTGTCTTGAGTACTGTAATTTAATTTCTTTGTGGTCCTGCTTGGACCCCACCTTCTCTCAGAGTCATCCCTCTCTAATAGTTTTATTTCCTATGAAATGCAACTTTAAAAAAGTGTATTACATAGTTGTACTTTGGTCACTACCCCCAAATCAGTGCCACTCACAAACTCCATCAGCAGAGGGAGCTAAATAAAAGAAGATGAGTCCCTGGAAGGAAGCCCTGAAGCAGAAGTACTTGTGAACAAGGACGTTTTCACATACTGCCCAGTAGTGAAAAAGGGCTTGAATATCAGTGTTAGAAATGAATGATTTGGGTCCCAACCCCAGCCTAAAACTTACATGAGGGGATTTGTGAAATATTTTTGAGTATCACCTTAGAATCCTATTTAAGGGGGATGATCTGATAAACATATGCATATTAGGAGAAGCAATCTAGTGTTTAGGGGATTTTTTTAACCCAGTTTATCCCCCCCTCCCTGAATTCTTCATTAAGGAAGGTGAAGTGAGGTCTCTATTTTGAGAAGTACTGAGTCGTAAAGTTGCTAAGAAATATGGATAACCTGTTCCAGGTTTTAAGGATGGAATTTTTTAAAGTAAATTTCTTATATTTTGTTCTGATTAAATATATGTGTCTTAATTTCAGTTAGCAGACTTGAAGAAAGAGAAGCAGAATTGAAGAAGGAATATAACGCATTACATCAGAGACACACTGAGGTGGGTTTCTGGGTTATTCTTACCATATTAATATTGAACTAAAGGAATTGACCTGAGAAGTTATATTTATATCTTAATTTTTCTTTGAAAGTCAGCTAATATAATTCCTGGGGATTATATGCAGAAAACATCAAATTTCGTGTAGCATTTACCTTGTTACCAAATGTTGACTTCTGTTGTTTTTTATCTGGAATTAACTATTCATGGATGAGAATTAGTGTGCCACAAAATAGTGTGATTACTAAGGCAGTTCCAATAGTTGTTTCTTTGGCCAGCTAAGTACAAAGTAATGTGTGTGTCATAAAAAGTATAGATGATGTTAATATGACAGAATTGATTTAATTTATTTTGTTAACCAGTTGGGAAATGATGGATTGGTAAATTGTTGGTAAGAGTTTCTGTATTTATAATCTACTATAAAGGGCTTATTTGCTTTAAGCTCATAACAAATAGTATAAACACAAATTGTGTATTAAATCAGAATGACTCTAAAATAGGTTTTCTGCATGAAATTTCAGTATTTTTAAGTTAATAACTCTAGTACATAATCTCTTTAAAGCAAATTAGAAAATGTGCCCAAGCCATCTTTTACCTTTTTATGATTCTCTGTGAGCCTTTCATCTCCTGCCTTTGTTGCAGTCTCCTGACTCTGAAAATTGTTTTTGTGTTTCATGGTCAGTCGGCGGGGGTGGGGGTGGGGGGTGGTGGGGTGGTGTCCACAAACCTCAATAAATAGAATTTTCATAGACTTAAGCACTATTTGTTACATGAAAAAAATAATTCCTCTTTTTTTTTTTTTTCCCCCGTTTCTTACCCAAATCTCCCAGGATACAGATGGTTCCAGTCTTCAGCTTCCATTTTTCTTTCATTAATTTGTGATCTCTTATCCTGCCTGTGGTGGAAACCTATATTGTTGCTTTTAAGGATTTGCTTTGGCGTCATATGATTAATACTTTCTTGAGGAGGGGTTGGAATTTCTGACATAGGAGGTTTGATTATTACTGTCTTAGCTTTTTGTAGCCACCTGTGAAGAACTGATATTCAGTGGTGGAGGGAAAAGTTTGGCTACAGAGATTTGGAACCATGGAGCCCTGGGAAGACAGGAATAGCTTAAACAGGGGCCTTGTCAGTGTGAGAAGAATACCCACATTTTGATTAGATGGCAATCAGTAGATATTAAGACTATTCAGAAATGATGGATGGGGCACCTGGGTAGCTCAGTCAGTTAAGTGACCAACTCGTGGTATCATCTAAGCGACCAAGCTCTATCATCCATCCCCATTTGATTATTATTTTTATTATTATTATTTTTCCATCCCATTTTAGAGATTGAAGTTTAGAAAGGGAATATGAAGTGATTTGTTCCAAATTCCATGCTGGTATGTGACTGGATTTGAACCTAGGTCTGTCATACTCTGTTGCCTTGATTTTCAATAACACTTTCAGGTTATGGAACATAATGAGCATTAAAAGCACTAGAAATTTTTCTGTGCCTCTTTGCTTTCTAGCATTGCAAAAACCTTAAGAATAGGGGCGTCTGGGTGGCTCATTCGGTTAAGGTTAAGCGTCTGCCTTCAGCTCAGGTCATGATCCCAGGGTCCTGGGATTGGGATTCCCATATCCTTGCTCAGCAAGGGAGCCTCCTTCTCCCTCCCTGCTCCTGTGCTCTCTCTCTCTCTCTCTCTCTCTCTTACCTCTCTGTCAAATAAATAAATAAAATCCTTTCGTTATGTGGTAATAAAAAAAAAAGAATAGTGGCCTTGCAACTATAAGATATATGATTCTTGGGCTGTGCATAGAGAAATCCATAGCCAACACGATTAAAGGGCCATTTTTCTCCAAAACCTCACTTACTGCCTTACTTCCCCATTTTAGCTGAGCTGACAGTCAGCCTCTGCTGTGATATTTCTATGTGGAGGGGAGTAGGGGTTTTCCAGACAGTGTGCTTGGGATCCTTCTGGATCTGCCAAGTGTTTGTTGCTGAGGCCACTCCTGAATAAGTGTGAATTAATGTATATACCTGAGAAAATGCAGAGTTGTAGTTATGAGATGAGGAGGGATGGGGCTAGTGGACCCAATAGTAGATTATCTAAAGCATGCCCTCTTTTACTATCTCATCTTTCTCTTTTTTTTTTTTTTTTTAAAGATTTTATTTATTTATTTGACAGAGATCACAAGTAGGCAGAGAGGCAGGTAGAGGGTGGGGAAGCAGGCTCCCTGCCGAGCAGAGAGCCCCGATTCGGGGCTTGATCCCAGGACTCTGGGATCATGACCTGAGCCGAAGGCAGAGGCTTAACCCACTGAGCCACCCAGGTGCCCCTCATCTTTCTCTCTGTTGTCTGGCACCGCTGATCCTGGCCTCCCATTCACTTTTTTTTTTTTAAAGCAGAGCTATATTGTGAAGCCTATAATTAAAAATTTTTTAAATTAAAAAATTTTATGTACAATTTATTAAATTTCTACTTTTTTGATGCATTTACAGAATATACAGAATATAGTGTGTTTTTCATTTCAGACGTCAGGAATGCTTTAGGATGTGGGGTTTTCTTGTGGGTGTGTGGAAGAAAGTACAATGAGTTTATCGCCTGTTATCGCCTGCCTAGAGAATTGACTAAAAGGACAAATACAACACTGGTCCGGGAATGCTTAACCTTTTGACAACTGAGTCAGAGGGACTTGAGTTCTGACCCTAAAGCCAGCTAGCTAATGGCATTTAGAACACAGTTGATCATTAACTAGCTGGTCAAATTGGGCAAGTTATTTTAATCTTAAGCTGGAGTTCATAAAATTCTAATATTGTTGTGAGGATAAAATGAAACTGGCTCTAAATGCACTGGGTGACTTAATGCTCAATAAATGTTAGCTGTCATTTTCTTATTCTCTACTGCAGAGTGCTAGTTTAATTGGGTTGGAACCAACTTCATTGCATGGACCATTTTGTAATTATATGAGGGACATATCATTTGAAGAAGGAATCAGTCTTTTGAAGGTTTAGGATTCAACATTTTATAAATTAAAAAAAAAAACAAAAAACAAAACCCGAATTGTTTAAAACAAGAATCAATCCGTAGAGTGGACTATTTAGGAGGGGTAGATTCTGCCTTTGCATTTATAACTTTTATTTTTCTATATTGAATAAATAGAATACTATCAAGGCAGTGTAGGGGAGGTTTCTATTTTCTTCATATGAGTGCTCAAGGAAACTTAGATTCTTTTCATCTGAGCTAATCAATTGCATATGATTACTATCCAGTATATAAAAATTCAACTTGGGTTTTTTAAAATCTTTTGAAAATTTAAGCTTATATCTCTTTGGCCTAACCATCACTTTGTTACTTTAGTTTCATTTTTGTTTTTTTCCTTAAAGTTCTTCTTGATTCCAGAAGAAAACAGTTCATTATTTCTGACTTGCTGACACAAAGACAAAACTGTATTTCTGCAGATATGTTCTTTAAATTGGGGGTAAAGAGAAAATATAAATTTTTTAAAAGATTTTATTTATTAATTTGACAGAGAGAGAGATCACAAGTAGGCAGAGCAGTGGGTGGGGGGGAAGCAGGCTCCCCGCTGAGCAGAGACCGATGTGGGGCTCGATCCCAGGACCCTGAGATCATGACCTGAACCGAAGGCAGAGGCTTAACCCACTGAGCCACTCAGATGCCCTGAGAAAATATAAATTTAAAATAGAAGATATGTAGGGGCGTCTGGGTGGCTCAGTGGGTTAAGCCTCTGCCTTCGGTTCACGTCATGATCTCAAGGTTCTGGGATCGAGCCCTGCGCAGGAAGCCTGCTTCCCCCTCTCTCTCTGCCTGCCCCTCTGCCTACTTGTGATCTCTGTCTGTCAAATAAATAAATAAAATCTTAAAAAAAAAAAGATATGTAAATTTAAAACTTTAAAAAATACCTTCATATACTAT
Organism: Enhydra lutris kenyoni; assembly: GCF_002288905.1. NCBI lineage: Eukaryota > Metazoa > Chordata > Mammalia > Carnivora > Mustelidae > Enhydra > Enhydra lutris. The sequence continues at coordinate 20,949,967 of NW_019154110.1, forward strand.
ATCCCTGTAATTTTACATTAATTTTACTTAGCCTGATAAAATTCTTATTTAGACAATCCTAATTGGGAAACAGCCTGATTAATTCTCTTATGATATTTGATTTGATAGATTTACTTGTCTTTTTTTTTTTTTTAAGATTTTATTTATTTATTTGACAGAGATCACGTAGGCTGAGAGGCAGGCAGAGAGAGAGAGGGGAGGAAGCAGTCTCCCCACTGAGCAGAGAGCCTTCATCCCAGGACCCTGGGATCATGACCCGAGCAGAAGGCAGAGGCTTTAACCCACTGAGCCACCCAGGCGCCCCAGATTTACTTGTCTTAATTCATGCATCCCTTCACCTTTCTGTTTATTTGAAGTAAACACTTTCAGATTGACGTATTTAATTTTTCTACATACATGCCAAGTAAAATTTTGCCAACAAAAATGTGCTTTTTAAAAATTTTATGTTTGTTCAAAATCTTGTTTCTTTCAATAGTTATGCTTTTAATATGCTACAGTGCATATTTCAAGTTATATTGAAATTGAAATCCATGTTCACACAGCTAAAGTTTAGAAACTTCCATAGCTGTTCCATGCCTTTTTAAGCATTCAAGGAATATTCAAATTTTAAGAATTCAAAGTCCCAAGTAAAGTCGTCAATGTTTTCTTGTCTACTTTTCAAATTTACATTCTTTTAGATTGCTAACATACCTTTTCTTACTCTTTAAAATTTATTTTTTCTTATCCTATCATGTTAGTATCTAGCAAAGACCTTTTGAATTTATGATTGAAATTTTGAATTTTACATGTTTTATTGTCATGTAAATGTAAAAGTCGAACTGTACATTACCAAAAACTAAATAGTATTATAGAATTTCTTATCAGTTTATATACTTGATATTCTTGAAGCTTTTACCTCCATATTCAGCCTGTCTATCTTATGGCTCCTTATCCAAGATTTAAAATCAGCACTCTGATGGGGCACTTGGCTGGCTCAGTCAGTAGAGCATGGGACTCTTTGTCTCAGGGTTGTAAGTTTGAACTCCACGTACATAAAAATAAAATCTTTAAAAGGTAAATAAATAAATAAAAATAAAATCAAAGTGCTCTGATTTTTCATTTTATTTGCTAATAGATGATTACATTAAGTAATGATACCAATAAATTAACAAGCAAATGTAACAGAAAATATCTTAGCATTCATTCATTCATTCTTTTTTTTTTAAAGATTTTATTTATGTATGTGAGAGAGAGAGGAAGGGTGTGTGTTTGGGGGGGATGCTGGCTGCGGGAGAAAGAGAAGCAGATTCCTGCTGAGCAGGGAGCCCTACATGGGGCTCAATCCCAGGACCCTTAGATCATGACCTGAACTAAAGGCAGACACAAACTGAGCCACCCAGGTGTCCCATATTTTAGCATTCTTTTAACGAAATCTGTAGGCACAGGAAATAAACATCTTAGTATTAAGTTAAATGAAATTACTTAGTTAATTTGAAAGTGATATTTACTGTGAATCCTTTGTAAAATGGGAAAACATCATCACACCTGAGTATGGTTTCTTCTTAAGTTTCATGTTAATTTCTTTATTGTTTCCCATTTTAGTGAATGGATTTCCCTAACGACCTTTTATTTTTATCAGCGGTCTTTTATCACCTCCTTCCCAATGCCTATATCCTAACGTGTGTTATTTATGTCAAAATTATATCTTTTAATAGCATCACATATTGTTGAAAAAAGTTTTTGCTATGCTAAGCAACATGTTGGCTACTTCTTTGGGCACCAGCATCCTTAAATGTAAGCATTTGCATATATTCCTTTGCCGTTTAAAATTTTTTCATCCTTAATATTCTTTTGCATGGAACTGTGGGTAGTCTGATAAGTATGAAATTTCTACAAAAATGTTTCCCTTGTTAAAACACTGTTTTTATTTCAGATATTAGCCTTAAAATTTGCATATTTTTTTTCTTTCTTCAAAATAGATGATCCATAATTATATGGAACACTTAGAAAGAACAAAACTTCATCAGCTCTCAGGGAGTGAACAACTAGAATCCACAGCTCATAGTAGAATTAGGTAAGCTTTGTCAAACATTTTGCCTTGAGAAAAATCGAAATAATGTTTGTTTCTGTCTCTCCCTGTTCTTTAATCCTGGAACAATAGTTAGGCTGATTCACAAAGCTCTCTCTCAAAAAGCCTGGTTGGAATGCTATAGGAGAGAATAGCATAGAAAAATAGAAACAGCCCTCACTATTGAAAAGGTAAATCGTGAGCCATGCCATCTAAGCAGTGTATCGAGGTATTTTGATTGTTTTGTAATGCTCAATGGAGATTATACTAGGTTTAAATTTTTCTGATTTGTGGGGGTGCTGAAAATTGGCATTTCTCCTGTACAATTGGTTTAAAGTCCTTTTTATTACCGAGAGGCCTGTTTGAAAAGGTTAGACTTCTGTCTGATGTAGGAGTGTGAATAAATTATGTAGATCTCCCAAGCTTTGTAGCCAATGAGCTAAGCCAGGACTCTCAGTGGAGAGGAAAGTAGTTAATAGGCGGGCTGTGGCTCTGGATTGCTGCATAAATGCGGGGAGCAGCAGCTCTATGGTTATGAGGTGGGGAGAGCAGGATGACGTCATCGCTTCGGAGCTGCTGCAGGACGGAGTGGAAAGCTGCTGCTGATGGCATTGTTTTTGTGGCAGCATCTGAATGACAGATCCTCACTACAAAGATAGCCCTTTGGCCCCTGTGTAGGCCTCCTGGTTCGGGTGTTTCACCATGCCCGCGCAGCGCCATGAGTCCCGGCTGCATGCTGCTGTTTGTGTTTGGCTTCGTTGGCGGGGCGGTGGTCATTAACTCCGCTGTCTTAGTCTCTCTCTCTGTTTTGCTGCTTGTGCACTTTTCTATTTCTACCGGTGTGCCCGCTCTGACGCAGAACCTACCAAGGATCCTCAGGTACTCTAGTCTCTCTTCGAAGCCCCTGTTTAGTTGGTCTTTCTCACATTTTTAGCTTCACCGGTCTGCTTTGTAACCATTTCTGTTGCAGATTGAAACAATGGAAAATGGCCTGAAGCTAGGATTTTCTCTTCTTATTTGTAGTCATTTCCAGGCCATCACCTAGGGATACGGCTTTGTCTTTGGAAACTACCGACTTAAGAAAAGGATTTTCATATTGTACTTATGCACTAGTACAAGGTCAGTGTGGTTTTGTTTTAGGCAGAGTGTTGAGAGAGTAAAGGGAGAGCAAGAGTAAAACATTGGTCCAAGTTTATACAACCTCTGTGTTTAGCATCTAAGCCTTTGGGGGCCAGTATCTTTTATGCTGAGACTTATAGTCAGGTAGACACAGGCCGTAGGTATTTATTTTGTTCCGTTATCCTCGGACGGACACTTAGGCATCATTTTTGCAATTTTTGATAGTAACTCCCGGGAACTAACAATTTAAATATTTTCTTTCTTAAAAAAATGTATTTTAAGGTGAAAGGATTTAAACCTTTTAGGGCCAGGAATGCATTTTCCCCCTCATTACTTACACATCAAAGTTGTGAAAGCTTTACAAAGCCTATTCATTATTGTTTTGTCAGATGTTGCCCTTTCTTTGTAGACTTGGGTGACAAATATCCGTGCCTGCTTGTGGGGGTAGTCATTAATCTCTGGAGCTTTGCTGCTGCTCACTCTGCTCACCCTGTAAGAACCGTCTTCTGCATCCTCGATTTCAGGGTTAGATGTCTTTTGTTTTCCAACCCCTTAAACTAAAGGCATCTGATTTGTTCAGATTTCCGCGTTGTGCCGCGGTTTTAAAGGAAGGTTCATGGTGTTGAGCTTTTATTATTTAAATGTTTACTTAAAATCCTCAGCTTGTGGATTTAGATAAATTAAGAGGAATTAAACTAGTAAGTTCCCTCAAGGTGTTCCTTTTATTCATTGGTCGGTTGGTGTTTAACATCAGTTTAAGGCCCAGAAGTCAGATTTCATCTATGATCTAAAATTAGATACTTGGCCATTTATTTTCTTTCCTGATTTTATAAAAATTGAAAGAAATCTTACCACTTTTGTATATTTAATACACAAAAGATTAGTTTATATGTATATTTAGGTTTTTAGGAAATTAAAAAGACCTTAACTCAAGAATATGTAAGATTAAAATAAGACTAATTTGAAAGGACTGTGTAAGGTTTCGGTCTGTTGGAGACGGCAGTGCTGTGCTGTGCCACGCAGTGCCGTGCGGAGGGGAAGAGGCTTTGGAGCTGGGCCCCGAGGCTAGAAATGCTCTGCCACATGGGAGCTGTAGGACCTTTGGCAAGTCGCTTAAAATCTCTGTACCCAAGTTTCCTCCCCTGATGTCCTTACCCTTTGGATAGTTTTAAAAATCAAGTGTGAGATGATTATTTTTTATTTAATCCATTGCAAGATATTTAGTAAGCCAAACAAGTAATAATTTGTGGTCATTTGTATATGCATCCCATTTTTAGCAGAACTGTTTTCCAGAACTCTGGCTATTTTAATGATAAAATACTTTATGATTAAATTCAAAAAGTTCCTTGACACAAATTTGCTGATGATGTAATGGAATAAAGATATCAAAGTCTTCAATATTAAGATTAAATTGTCAAGAAATAGGTAGGTTCCAAGGAAAGTACGTGGGCCTTGGAGGGCAAGGGGTCTGACTTTGAGCCCCATCTCCGTGAATTACTGGTGCTTAATGTCTCTGAACTTCACTTTTCCTACTCTGAAAACTGGGGAAATAATCCCTATTTCCATATGAAGATTAAATGAGATAATTAAACCATCTTTTGTGCTTGCTACATTGTGAATGTTGAACAATCTTTTTAAAATTTTATTAATGGTTATTTGTTTTAAATGTGTATAGAGCTAAGAAGCTGTTTCAAAACATAATTGGGAATTTATTTATACACAGGTTACATTTAAATAACCAACTAAAAAATGAATATATGGAACTAAGTTTTTAAAAGAATACAACAAGGATTCTGATAGTTGAAGATGGCTTTGTTTCTAAACAGTGGCAGCATATTGAAACATATTGAAACCCCCAGGGTTTAAACCTGTTACTTGATGTTTCTCCAAATGTATCCCCATTCTTTGGTTTCTTCCGTGAGTTTCACTGAAGCACTTCATATGTACAGTACTAAACATGTGCACCAACATAATTTAGGACATAAACATTGAACTTTCAGGGTTTTTTTTTTAAAGTAGGATTCTAACTGACTTGGATAATTACATGTCCTCTCTCCCCTCAACTCATGACTTCTTATTAGTAAATAAGGAGAAAAAAAACTAGTATGTGGTAATATCGTTTTCAAGCTTTGAAACAGTGTGACCTAGAGCATCAGGGCCTTCTTGATAGACTCTGAAGAAAAATGCCCTTCCTCTAGAGCAGTTTCTAAATGATTAACACAAGCAGTACAAAGGAGCGTGAATTCTACTGGTATTTTGGATTGTACACTTAGTTAACAGGAGTGGAAAAGCAAAACTTGGCTCCATAGCAGACTCTTTCATCCGGTAGTTCTATACTTTTTCTTTATTTGATATGTGTGAAAACAAATGTGTTGTCTGTCATTCTTATAGGAAGATAATTCTAATCACTGGCCTGTGTTTTGATTTCTATTAGCAGTGTGATGGATTTGCATGAAATCTGTATTATCTTCTTGCTTGTCTTTGCTTTTTGGGTTAGAGAGCTTTCCATTAAACTATCCCATTAAATTCATACCTTTTTTGCTTAAGTTATTCAGATATGTTAAAAAATAAAAAGCCATTTAGTAGTTCTTAGATCTTTATATTATTGGTTCTCAAAATACCCCCCCCGCCCCAAATTGAGGGATAAACATCAGACAACAACTTTTTATTTTGTCAAGTATGAACGTTAAAACAAAATCTGCTTTCTAGTCATTATTATCATTTGATGAAAGAAAGAGATTTAAAATCAAAGTAGCAGAAAAGATGTAGGAAAAGGTCCATCCATCATTCTCAGGAAAGAACAGGTTTTGTGATATATGGAAATGTTTATGTGTACAATATGGCCTATATCATCCAATAAGGATATAATAAATAATGTCTCTTCACTATGAACTTAGGAAAACTTTATTGATGAGCCAGCCTTAAGGAATTATTGGTCTAAACAGATTAGCTGAGTAGTTACTTTACTTTTTGTCATTTGCTTGTTCTGGAAGCTCATAGACACAAACTTATATTTATATGTTTTTAAAGTCTAGCCTTTTACTGTGCAGCCTACCTGCATTTAAATTTTCCTAAATCAAATAGGTAAAGTACCCAAGTGTAAAGAAATGATGAATAATTAGCTAATAGGGAAAAGTCCTGTTTTATTTCCTTGTGTATGCACACCTTTAACCAGATGCAATCTCTCAATCCTTTCCCTTCACCCAATCTTTAAGAAGGAGTTCTGACAGTTTTACTAATTACTAATGTAATTAGGAATGGGAGAGCATATCCTTTGTGTTAAGTGAAGGCCAATTTCAAGAGACTTAAGTTTCTTGTTATAAAAATGAGCTTTCAGAATAAAGGACTTATTTAGCAAAACTGAATATTTTCACACTTCCCCCCCCCCCCACGTTTATTTATAATCTCAGTGTTTCTGTTCTAATTTATATTCTTACCTGTAGAGGTATGTGTTCCAGGAGGCTCCAAACCTTTAGTGTCTTTTTTTTTTTTTTGGGGGGGGGGCAGTTTCTACTTTTTTGGATTAATGACCCAGGACAAGCTCTTCCTAGGCTGGTTGCCACCCTCTAAAAAGCCCTTTTTTTATTTGTAATCTAGGTATCACCAAAGGATATGTTTCTTGTTGAAATTCTGTTAGTATTAAAATTGTAACTCTTTTTGTTCATTGAAATTTCCCACAAAACATTGGAAACCTTACAGTCTTTTGTAGAATTTTGGGGCCGCCTTGTTTGGAAAAACTAACAATGGTGTTCTCACATGAACTGTGATTGAAAGGAAGGCATGTATTGGTTCTGTAGAAAAGCTTTCCTGCTGTTAAGGATTAAAACTCTTGGAGTTTATTTTACCACTTAATCAGTAGTCCTGATTTGAATTATACATCGATTTTCTGTTAGGCAGAAAAGGTGCACCCCGAAGAGGCTTGGGCAAATAACTAGGTTTGAGGATTTGGGATGTGTAGAAGCAAGGGTGGGATTCACTTCCAAAGGAGGAGGTTGCCAGTTTTCCTAGGGCTAATGTAAGCATGAGTGAAAATTTAGTAGCTTTTGTCCCTGTGAAACCAGACCAGAGACTGCTCCCTAAGGGAAGAACTCATCAGTAACTTGCAAGATTTCCTAAACTATTAGTTTACTACTTTTCCTAGTTAATTTCTTGGGGCTTATTTGAACTTCTGAGAGTATCCTTTTTCTTTGGTAAGTGTACTTGTCTAGATAGGCAGATGTTATTTTTTAAGCGTGATTATTCTAAAACAGTGACATCCCAGGCTTATTACTTATAGTCATGATGAACAGAAATTAAAAAGGAATGAATGAATGCTTAATTTTTTTCTCTCCTCTTCAATAGAAAAGAACGTCCTATATCATTAGGGATTTTCCCATTACCTGCTGGAGACGGATTGCTTACACCTGACACTCAGAAAGGTGGTGAGACCCCTGGATCAGAGCAATGGAAATTTCAGGAATTAAGTCAACCTCGTTCTCATGCTAGCCTGAAGGTAAGCTTCATGCTGCCGAAATCTTCATTTTACATTGTATAAACTTTCGTATCCAAATTGAAGTACTAGATAGCTAAAACATAATAAAATGAAAGTTTGTATACATGTTATCATGGAAAACTAATGCCTTTTATTTATTTATCTTTTGCCTTTCTTTTAAATTGGAAATGAGTTCTTCCCAAAGAGTTGTGTTTTTACTATTCTTTTTCAAGTTATATAGGAAAACAAAGTCAAGCATTTTTATATCTTGATTAATATACTAATAACATTAATTACCAGAATTTCTATTTGATATTTATTTGGTCATACAAGTTTTAAGTGGGATAACTAGTGAATGTAATAATGTTTTTTAGAATTTAAAATCATTGGTACCAGAAATCCTTGGCTCACTGTTGGAAGCTTCACAATTTAGTAAGGCTTCGTTTTTTTTTGTTTGTTTGTTTGTTTTTTAAACGTGATTTTTTTTTCCCCCTCAAACCTCTTCATAAAGCAATATCCAAAAGTATAGTGTTTAGGTAAAAAGGCCTAGTGTTAGTTCATTATATATTATACTTTTGACTAAGAACATACCATCGAATATAAGTATAATTAATAATATACTCTAAGAGGGAAGATATACTAATAGTTTAAAAAATATTTAAAATTGGGGCACCTGGCTGGCTCAGAAGAGCGTGCAGCTCTTGGTCTTGGGGTCTTAAGTTTGAGCCCCATGATGGGAGTGTAGAGATTACATTATACATATGCATATATATGTATACATACATAAACTTAAAAAAGTTAAAATTATATTCTATATCTTATAAAGTCGATTTTTGTAAAGAGAATATTGATTATAAAAGAATCTTGTTGTATTATAACATCTATCATAAAACAGGCCACCTCTAATGAATACAAATAAATTACATCTTATCTCCTTTTCTTCCTTTCTTTTTTTCCAAAGTACTTATTATGGTCTAAGCGCTTAAAGATAGCCCTTCTACTTTTAAAATACTAAGTCATTTACTTAATTACTTTGTCTCTTTCTCTCCATTCAGAAAGTAATGTCCATGTGGTTTATTTACTGCTGTAGCAGTTAGTCGTGGCCACTCAGAAGGTGTTTGTTGAATGAATTAGTTTTAGATGTTAGGAAGACTTTTTTGGGATAATGTAAATGGTCTGTCAGCCCTAGTAGGTAGATGCATTTTGAATCATTTCATTGCCTTTTGAAATGTGCTCAAAACAGTAAGCAATCAATAAATATTTGATAGCTTTTCTCCCACTGAAAAGTATTTTTTTTTAATTTTTATTTATTTTTTTGACAGAGAGAGAGAGATCACAAATAGGCAGAGAGGCAGGCAGAGAGAGAGGGCGAAGCAGGCTCCCTGCTGAGCAGAGAACCCTATGCTATGAGGGGCTTGATTCCAGGACCCTGGGATCATGACCTGAGCCTAAGGCAGAGGCTTTAACCCACTGAGCCACCCAGGCGCCCCCTGAAAAGTATTTTTTTTTTTAAAAGATTTTATTTATTTATTTGACAGAGAGAGAGAGAGATCACAAGTAGGCAGAGAGGCAGGCAGAGAGAGGAGGAAGCAGGCTCCCCGCTGAGCAGAGAGCCTGATGCGGATCTCGATCCCAGGACCCTGAGATCATGACCCGAGCCGAAGGCAGAGGCTTCAACCCACTGAGCCACCCAGGTGCCCCCTGAAAAGTATTTTTAACAGTAAGACTGACCTCCCCCTTTCCCCCGCTCTTTTCTTTGTTGCTCAGTTTATGAGAAGCTAATCATGCAGCTGGCTGCTCAGTATCAGTCCCCAGTGATGCTGCTAGGAAATGCTCTAATTCTTTACTCCTCCTGCCACACTGGCTTCTTTTTAAAAACCTGCCTTTGGGTTTACTAGGTCTTCCAAAACACCCATCCCTCAATTCGCCTACTTACCATATCCCTTTCCCAAAACAAAATTAAGTAGGAGGGATACTTTTAGTACATCAAAAATGTATACCATATGGTAACTATATTTTAATTATATTCCAAAAAGGAACTTTAAAGAGAAGATTATTTTAATTCTCTTGTTGCTTTAATCCAGCAACATGCTGTGACAGAACTTTATTGAAAGTTATAAACTGATTAACAGATTGTTAATATGCACTTAAGCCTGAGAGGTTTTATTTGTATCCTCTTTAGAGATATGAAGACAAGTATTTCCCAGAGAGTTTCTAGAATAAAATCCTCTCTCTCTCTCTTTCTCTACTCCGATCACGGAGCCACTAAATGAGATAAAGGCTCAACAACTATGAATTCCTAGGAGCGGAGTGGTGCATAACAAAACAGCAAAAGTCAGATTTATAAAGTAGTCTAATAATTAGGACATGCTTTAATATTTACCTGGCCTCTTGTTATAAATCAGACATCTTTCTCTAACTTTATGAAAGGCTGGGAGTTGGGTTTAAGAGTTCACTTATGAAAAGAAAAAAAAAGAGTTCACTTATGGACCATGTCTCTTATACCCACTGGTCTTGGTGTCCTTGTGTGATAGGAAGTGGGCTAGTCTGATTTAAAGTTTTCTACAACTTCCATTTCTCTGAGAATTTTGGGGATGACCTAGCTGTATTTAGGGCATGCTTTGCCTTTGTTATGAAAAAATTGAAGGTGAGAATTATAATTAAGATTAATTTTACTAGCACATTTTCCTGTGAGGTAAGGTTAAGGTGAAATGTTCTGTGAGAAAACCATATGATGGGGTTATAACCTTTAAGGAAACAGAACTACGGGAAGCTTTGTGCCAGAAGAGTGGCAATAGAGGGGATTTGCCAATGATTGTAATGTTATGGTCCTTCTTTGTTGCTGTATTGCAAATTTCTCAATGTGAGAGAAGAATTGTAGCCTATAAGGTATTGTATCTTCAGGTACTGGAAAAATCTTCCAGGAATGATGCATCTAGAAAGGTGTACGCATAAAAAGTGTTCGTACGTACTGTGCCTCCCTGTATCATATTCTTCTGGGAGAGATTAACAAATAAATAAAGCAATAGATTTAAAATATTGAGATGTACTGCTGTGTGTGTGTGTGCACGCATGCACGTGTGTGTGTGATGTACTGTTTCAAAAAAGCAAGATAAGGGGCGAGAGTAAGTAGGGTGGAATGCTTGCTTTAGGGTGGCAAAAAGGAAGGCTTCTTGGACAAGGTGATATGCACCCTGACATGAGGGATGTACAAGTGCATGGAAAGGCCCTGTGGCAGGGGCAGACTGGAATGTTTGAGAGATGGTTGTTTTCACCCATCCTCTCCTTTGAGACTTTTAGTCTTAACTACTGTGCTCACATGCCTTTTGTCAGGTTTACCCTCTAAATATACTTGGAAATTCTCATTCCCACCCTGCCTTGTAGCATCATTTGACACATTTGAATACTTTCTGCTTCTTGAAATGCTCTCTTCGTTTTGCCCCCAGGACACCGCATCCCCTTATGGGTCCTGGACTTCTTCAGATGGAGTTCCCCAGAGCTTTAAGCTTCTCTCTACATAATCCAGGTAGCTCAGGTCTGCAAATGCCCTCCATACATTGGTCACCAATTTGAATCTCCGACCCTTGATGCTTTTCCTGAACTCTATGCTGCTGAATCCATTTGCATTCTTTTATAGTTTTCCCACATATATATTTATGTCCTGCTTAGGTCACCACTAGTAGAAATAACCTTCTTTGATGCCTAATCAAAATGCCACAGCTTACACGAAGCCTCATCTGACACCCCATTAACGGCCCTCAGATCTAGTTTAGAGATCAGTAGAAAGCACAGGAGTTTATATTGCATCATTAGCAGAGATGTCTTACTGGGGGTACTTCTAGTGAAATAGGTAAAAAGCAACTTGTGTTGAGTCACCCCTGTGGTTCTGTCTAAAATGTATTATAAAAGTGCTAAAGGTGGAGGCGCCTGGGTGGCTCAGTGGATTAAGTCTCTGTCTTCAGCTTGGGTCATGATCTCAGAGTCCTGGGATCGAGCCCTGCCTCAGGCTCCCTGCTCAACAGGGAGCCTGCCTCTTTGCCTACTTGTGATCTCTCTATCATAAATAAATAAAATCTTTGGGGAAAAAAAAGTGCTAAAAGTGGGAATGAGCAAAAAACATTAAGGTAGGATTGTTCATCCAACTGAATTATATTCACAAATAAGAGGCAAAGAAGGAAGGAATTGGAGAAGAAAAGGCCAAGAATAACCTGAGACAGTCTGAAGAAGAACAATAAGAAAAAGAACTTGCCCTGCTAAATATTAAAGGTTACTATAAAGCTGTAATTACTTACATGTTGTAGTATTGCATTATCTGCCCTTCCTCTTTCCTTTCTGCACAGTTCAGCCCAGAAGCTGGTTGGTAGGGCAAAGCAAGGTTAAGCATCCATAGGGTGAAGTGGGGTGGGGATGGGGCAGGTATATATAACCTGAGCAAGGTCAGGAGTATATCCATCTAGGGATAGGCTGGTGTAGAGTCAGGGCCCCAGCAGTTGAAGGACATCCATACAAAGGGGCAGCCTGGGTGTTAGATCTTAATCAGGGTGATGAGGGTGTTACATCTTAATCAGGGTGATGAGGGCTTCCCCAAGGAAAGGCAGTCCAGGCATAGGGTGTGGGAGCTTGAGCAGATGAGGAGGGGAGCATCCACAGAGTGGGAATGGGGGAGCAACCTGGATGGAGAAGCAGAAGATGTACAGAGAAAGAAGAGCACTGGCCGGAAGTGGCAGAGAAGAGAGACCATAAAAGACTGTGGCCTCAGATATTCAAAGGACCAGAGAACTTGAGAACGGAAGCCGTTGTTAGCAGGGTCATCTGGTATGGATAAGTCAAGTACGATGAGGATTGAATTTGTCAATTTGTAGGTATAGGTTTGTGCGGTTTAAATTGCAGGACCAGTAACAGGAGTGAACATGAGTCATAAAAGGAGGAACGAGAAAGTGTTAGGACTCAAGACAGGTGGTTGTAATGGGAAGAGGGAAAAGGGTAACTTGAGTCAGGAGAGTGGTAGAAATGCTACTCTTAGAATGGGAGACTCTGGGTTGTTTTGTGTGCTTTCAAGAGTCCAGTAGAAAGAGAAATTAAAAATAAGGGAGTGAAGGACAATCACTGATACATCAGAATCGTGGAGGGAGGGATCTACTAAAGTCTACTTTGTTGATGGGACACCTCAATTTTTCCTGGTTCTTTGCTATTATAAACAATGCCGTATTGAATTATACATAATTATATACTTGTATTTATGATTCCCGCAAGTGGGATTGCTGAATCAAAATGTGTATTTAAGATTTTGATGGATATGCCAAATTGCCTGCCAAAACCCATTTGTCCTTTCATCCAGCGATGTTGTTCAAATTCTTTATCGCTTTACACGTTTAGAGTTCAGATGGCCCTTCCTTGTGTCCAGATATGGAAAGAGAATGATGTGTTTTAGGTATCATTTTAAGAATCCTGTACATAGGGACGCCTGGGTGGCTCAGTTGGTTAAGCAGCTGCCTTCGGCTCAGGTCATGATCCCAGCGTCCTGGGATCGAGTCCCATATCGGGCTCCTTGCTTGGTGGGGAGCCTGCTTCTCCCTCTGCCTCTGCCTGCCATTCTGTCTGCCTGTGCTTGCTCTCTCTCCCCTCTCTCTCTGACAAATAAAAATAAATTAAAAAAAAAAAAATCCTGTACATAGAATTTTCATGCTGTTTTCCAGACCTTGGTTGGTATCAATTTGCCAGTGATTTCACAGATGCCATCTAGTTTCTTTCTTTCTTTCTTTCTTTTTTTTTTTTTTTTTAAGATTTTATTTATTTATTTATTTGACAGAGATCACAAGTAGGTGCCCGGGGTGGGCTGGGGGGAGCAGGTTCCCTGCCGAGCAGAGAGCCCGATGCGGGGCTCGATCCCAGGACTCTGGGATCATGACCTGAGCCAAAGGCAGATGCTTAACCCATTGAGCCACCCAGGTGCCCCGACCATCTGGTTTCACATATACACACATAGATGTGTGTACACCTGTATGTGTTTACATACCTATGCATGCCTAAAGATGGATGTGTGAGTGGCTACATATTGGATATATACTCCCTCAAAATATTTTCTTGGGGCGCCTGGGTGGCTCAGTGGGTTAAAGCCTCTGCCTTCAGCTCAGGTCATGATCCCAAGGTCCTGGGATCGAGCCCCGCATCGGGCTCTCTGCTCAGCAGGGAGCCTGCTTCCTCCTCTCTCTCTGCCTGCCTCTCTGCCTACTTGTGATCTCTGTCTGTCAAATAAATAAGTAAAATCTTTAATAAAAAAAAATATTTTCTTCTTTGAAGTGTCTCCTTCAAAGGTGATTGTTAGTAGAATGTGACTTTTAGAACTGAGAAAAATAATTTCAAATAAAAAGCAATTGGATGGATGCCTACTTGTCAGAATTTTAAGAGTTCTTCTAAAACCATATGACTTGAAATACTTGAGTAGAAGGCTGTGAGAAGCTCTTGTCAGCAGGGTTTGGTATGTAAAGCCAGTGGTCAATGTGTGCTGCATTCTTCAGGGGATGTGCTTAGCATACAGAACAGGAAATGGCTAAACAGAGCCAGCATTCTTGTTCAGAAGAATTTTCCATCCTCCTCCATTTGTGGCTAACAATTTAGTTCCTATTTCTTTAGTTTTTCCAAACTTGGATTTCTATAGTAGTGGAAACTTACTCCTGTTTCTTTTGTGATTAAGATTCCTATTATAAAATGTGTAACTAAACATTTCTAAAACATTAGAGCTCTCAGTTTTTTAACTTTCTTTTGAAATATTTTAGACTTTAAGAAAAGTTGCAAAAACAGTGCAGAGTTCCTTTGTACTCATCACCCATTATCAGCAAGTGTTAACTACCATAGTGTACACCATTATTAAAACTAAGACAGTTGACATTGGTACAATATTATTAGCTAAACTGTAGGCTTATATTTGGGTTTTATGAGTTTTTCCTATTACTGTCTTCTGTTCCAGGATCCAGTCCAGGATCCCACATTGCACTGAGCTTTGTCTTCTCGGTTTCTTCCAACATGCGACAGTTCCTCAGTCTTGATCTTGGGGCACAAGGAGCATTGGCTAATTATATTGTAAAATGCCCCACAGATTGACCTTCTCCAGTGATTTCTCATGACTAGATTGAGATCATATATTTTTGACAAGAAGCAATATGCCTTCGTGGTGGTTATTAACCTTGACGGCTTGGTTTAGCTGGTGTGTGCTAGATTTCTCTGCTGTAGTTACTGTTTTTCCCCTTATAATTAATAAGGATCTTGGGGGTGGGGTGCCTGGGTGGCGCATTGGTTAAGCCTCTGACTCTTGGTTTTGGCCTAGGTCATGATCTCAGGGTTGTGAGTTTGAGCCCCACAGCTGGCTCTGCACTCAGCAGGGAGTCTGCTTGAGATTCTCTTATTCTCTCTCTCCCTCTGCCCTTCCCCCTTGCTCTTGTGCATGCATGTGCACACTCTCTCTCTCTAAATTAATAATTTTTTTTTAAAGTATCTTGGTAGATACACTTCGAGAATGTGCGAATATTGTGTTTTTCTTCAAACTTTTATCCACTTATTTTAGTATCTGTGACTGGATCTTAACAGTTATTACTGTGATGTTCCAATGGTTATTTTCTATTTTCTTCGTGGAATTCTTCTGTAAATGTGAGGCCTTCCTCTGGCCCTTCTTTCCTTTCTTCTTTTTTTGTTTGAACTCATGGACATTGATTTTATTCTGTAGGTTATACACACATGGATGTGTGTGCACTTGTATGTGTTTATGCACC
Source organism: Enhydra lutris kenyoni (assembly GCF_002288905.1). Lineage (NCBI taxonomy): Eukaryota > Metazoa > Chordata > Mammalia > Carnivora > Mustelidae > Enhydra > Enhydra lutris. The sequence continues at coordinate 20,965,370 of NW_019154110.1, forward strand.
TGCGCATGCCTGAAGATGGATCTGTGTATGAGTGGCTACAGATTGGATATATACTCCCTCAAAATATTTTTCTTCTTTGAAGGGTCTCCTACAAAGGCAATTGTTAATAGAATGTGACTGTCAATTATTTTATTGCTCTAATTGTTCCAGCTTTGGAATCAGGAGCTTTTTCAGGTAGACTTATGTATCTTTTCAACATACCCCATACTTTTTTGAGTACTTTCCTGGCACCATAAGATGCTCCAGGCTCTTAGTGTTTTCTGTGTCCCAGCCCTACAGTCTGCTGCTGCTCCTGGGAGCCCTGGTTCTTGTATTTAGGAACCAATATCTAGGCACTAAATATGCTTGTTGCTTGAAATGTGATTGTTTCTAGGCTCTTTCTTTGATGTTTATGTTGTGGTTTTCCATTCATTTATATTGTGTATTATGTCCTTTTGGATTTTTGTATTTGTGTTTAGAATAGGATAAAATAAAAATAGAATTTTAAGAAAAATGGATTGTATGTTTTAATATTTCATGATTTTGCTTGTGACAAAGGATAACGATTTTCTTCTGTAACTTCAATTTTTATTTGTAAACTTTATTGCTCACATATATCCTCATTTGACGTTCAGGAACCATCCACAGCTCTGGGTTGGGGTTTGAAGAGAGAAATGGTTGCAAGTATACTCCTTTTAATTTTTTAGTATTTTCTCCCTATTTATTTATTCACTTGTTCATTCATTCCTTCATCTTTGTTGAGGTATAATTGACAAAATTGTAAGATACAGGGGACTGGAACCAGATCTTTCTTAGTGGGTGTTTAAAGCGAGATTTTTTTTTTTCTTTTTGACATATTTACTGGGTTGTGTGTTGCCTAAGATGCTAATGTTTGTTGAGAACAGAAATTGGTATCTAAATAATACTATTTTAAAATGATGGTTTTTAAAGCTATGTTTCAAAGGTGGCTTCTTTTGAAGTAATTGACAACATAAGCATTTATTATATTCTTATTGATATTAAATATTTAAACAAGCTTTTAGAATAGGAAAAATAACTTTAATAATTACCTGTTGAAAACAAATTACCTTCTTTTTGCCTTATATAATATTTATTGAGTGCCCACTATGCCAGATAATAGAAGTGATATTATAAGTGTTCTCAGAGTCCATATATTTTATAAAACAGGATAACATTTTTTTTTAAAGATTTTATTTATTTATTTGACAGACAGAGACCACAAGTAGGCAGGGAGGCAGGCAGAGAGAGAGAGGAGGAAGCAGGCTCCCTGCTGAGCAGAGAGCCCCATTCGGGGTTCCATCCCAGGACTCTGGGATCATGACCTGAGCCAAAGGCAGAGGCTTTAACCCACTGAGCCACCCAGGTGCCCCCAGGATAACATTTTTAAATGTTAATGCAGTTTCCCAATTTTAAATAATATTAAACAATCTAGACCAAAAATAAAGTTTCTCCAACTCTAAATTCCACTACTTTCCCCCAGGCATTATGAGTAGTTGGTGTATCTATCCTTCAGACCTTTTTCTTTTACATATGCACATAGATAATACACACTCATAATATCTTTGTAAGATAAATGCTAGATGCTTTAAGTATTTTCCTACTGCTTGCTTTTTGTTTTTCATGAAAAAATGTGTGTTTGCGGTCTTTCCATTTCTATAGAGAGAGCGAGCCACCCAATCCCCCCACCAGCTTTTGATAAATTGAATAGTTGAGAAGGGTTAAAGATGATGATAACCCAGAAGCAGAGATCATATAAACAAACCTTGAGAGGAGGTCTGATTTCTATAAAGTGAATCATGCCTTGCTTATCTGTGGCTTTTTGAGAGAATTAACAGAGAGCCTACAGCCATATTTTAATCTTTCAAGAAGACTTTGATGAGTTTCCAGACCAAGAATATTTAGAGCTTCTGGTTACTTTGTGTTTTAAGAGAAACATTTGTCTCAGGGCGCCTGGGTGGCTCAGGTCGTCATCCCAGTGTCCTGGAATGGAGCCCTGCATCAGGCTCCCTGCTCAACAGGGAGCCCGTTTCTCCCTCTCCCTCTGGTGCTCCCCCTGCTTGTGCATGGACTGAGTCTCTCTCTCTCTCTCTCTCACAAATAAATAAAGTATTTAAAAAGGGCGGGGGGCACCTGGGTGGCTCAGTTGGTTAAGCATCTGCCTTCCGCTCAGGTCATGATCCCAGGGTCCTGGGATGGAGCCCTCCATCGGGCTCCCTGCTCGTCAGGAAGCCTGCTTCTCCCTCTCCCGCTCCCGCTGCTTGTGTTCCCTCTCTCTGTCTCTCTCTCTGTGTCAAATAAATAAATAAAATCTTAAAAAAAAAAAAAAAAAAAAAAAAAAGACATGTGGCCCCTGAACCATATCTCTTAAACTAGAGGGTTGAAGGAGATGTTTTTATCTTATTTCGTGTGTGTGTCTTGTACTTTCTTAAAAACTTAAAGTCTGTTAATTAACATATAATGTATTATTAGTTTCAGAGGTAGAGGTCAGTGATTCATCAGTCTTACATAATACCCAGTGCTTATTATATCCCATGTCCTCCTTAAAGTCCATCACCCAGTTACCCCATCCTCCACCCTCTCCCCTCTAGTAATTCTGTTTGTTTCCTATGATTAAGAGTCTCTTGTGGTTTGTCTCTCTCTCTGATTTCGTCTTACTTTATTTTTCCCTCCTTTCCCCCATACTTCTCTATTTTGTTTCTTAAATTCCGCATACAAGGGAAACCATATGGTAATTTGTCTTTCTCTGACTTAACCTCACTTAGCATAATACCCTCTAGTTGCATCCACATCATTCCAAATGACAAGATTTCATTTTTTGTTGGCTAAGTAGTATACCATTGTGTGTGTGTGTGTGTGTGTATGTGTCTATATATATAGATATCTATATATATAGATACATAGATACATATATGTATCTATATATATAGATATCTATATATATAGACACATACACACACACACACACACACACACACCACATCTTCTCTATTCATTCATCTGGTGTTGGACATCTGGGCTCTTTCCATAGTTTGGCTATTGTGGACATTGCTGCTATAAACATTCGGGTGCAGGTGCCCCTTCGGATCACTACAGTTGTATCTTTAGTGTAAATACCCAGTAGTGCGATTGCTGGGTCATAGCGTAGCTCTGTTTTCAACTTTTTGAGGAGCTTGAAGGAGATATTTTTAAGCCAAATCAAAACAAACCCCCCAAACCCTCACTTTAACATAGTAGATTACAAAGATCTTATTATCCTGAGAGCTAGAGCAAGCCAAAGATAACTTAGAAATATGCTAACACCTAGTAAATACAGGATCTTGTTTTCTCTTGTATATGCTTTCCTTCTTCCCAGGTCAGCAGTAGTCCTGAACCACTGAAGGCTGTAGAACAGGAGGTGAGAATGGTGTTTCAACTCACCGTACAAAAAGTATAGAAACTCAACTAACTATTGGTTACATATTCAGCTGCTATTATTAAGACATCTAGTGCTCAGTTTGAAAGACTACTGATGTTTTTCACTGAAATACAAGAGAAACATTGTTTCTGTGGTGGTTGCTAGTTCTTTACTGTAACCTATAAATTACTCCTCCCCTAAAGACAGCATTTTAAAATAAAGGAGAGGGGGGTGCCTCTCGGTCAGTTGGTCATGATCCCTGGGTCTTGGAATGGAGCCCCATGTCAGGCTTCATGCTCAGTGGGGAGTCTGCTTCTCCCTCTCCCTCTGCCTGTTGTTCCCCCTGCTTGTGCACATGCATGCTTTCTCTCTCTGTCAAATAAATAAAATCTTTAACAATAAAATAAAGGAGAGAAAATATAAGTAAATCCTATGAAAATTCAGCCTGTTTCCATCTATCCAGCTTTAGGTAGGGGACACACAAATACCCTTGCACAAATTTGCACAAATACCTTCCTCAGGACATAATGTATATAACTTGTATGTATCCTGGAGACAGCCCCAGTGTGTCATTATACTGTAGGCTGTCTCCCTTGTTGAACAGATTTCTTAAGCTTCAGTCAGGGCACTGTTCAGCTTTAGTCAGCAAACATCTGTTCTGAGCCTTCTTCATGTCAGGCTTGATACCCTGGGCATTAGGGATATAAAAACAAGGCTTTTTCCCCACTCACTGTGGGTTAGGTCCCCTATCCATCCAGGTCCATGGAAACTCTTAGCTGATTTGTGACAGTGAAAGTGTCCCCTTTCTTCAAAAATACCCTCCGGGTTAGGAAATTCATACCTCTCCTTTAATAATCAGAATTTTCTCAAACCTACAGTATAATTAACATCTAGATTTATTTCATCTAATTGTGTCTAGAATTAGGGTTCTTAGTGTTTCTTTGGGTCACAAAGTCCTTTAGGAATCATAGTTATGAAACTTTCCAGAATATATATGTACACATAGAATTTTGTGGTTCTGTTATGCCATAGAGTTGTAAATCAAAAGAGCTTAACCACTGCTTTAGACATTTTACTTTTACTTGTGGGGAAAGAAATATAAACATAAAAATTAAAATAAAAGGTGCTAAATGTTAGAGTGGGGATGCATGGGGCTGGTTTTTGTAATTTTGTCTTTTCTTTCATTAGGCCTAAAATCTTTGAATCATAAAAAACAGGCTTATGTAATAGAGTTGCTTGCCCCTTTATTTAGCTTATTTCAAATGAAGGCAGGCAGGCTACTTAGGAAAACTCTACACTGGAGCCTTTCTTTACTTCTGTCAAGATTTTATTGATCAAGAGAGAGTGTGCTCATGCAGGAGTGAGAGGAGGGGCAAAGGGAGAAGGAGAGAGAATCACAAGCAGACCCCATGCTGAGTGTGGAGCCCAATGTGGGGCTCAATCTCGCAACTCCAGAGATACATGACCTGAGCCGAAACCGAGAGACAGATGCTAAACCGACTAAGCCACCTCAAGGCCCCACTCCCCCCATTTCTAAGTTGTCCGTAGATAATTTCTTTTTTAGTTAAACTTATGGTCTCTCAGAACATAAGTAGTTACAGGATGCTGACCAACACATGACATAAATATTCTGTGCAGGACTGAGCACACGAGGGAGGCATTTGATGAATGGAAAAACTGAAAATATTTTGTAAAGGCTTATAGACTTTTAGCCTGATATCTAAAGCCAGTAAGAAAATGGCACAAAGGCCAGATAGCTTTCACTATAGTATCTCAAGTGAAGCTAAAAGTAATGACACCTATTTTCTTTTTTGTATGTAGTAAGTACATACAGAATAAAATTTACCATCTTTCTTTTCTTTTTTACTCTTATTTATTTGAGAGAAAGAGAGAGCATGAGCAGGAGGAGGGGTGGAGGGAGACAGAGAAGCTGGCTCCCCGTTGAGCGGGGATTTTGGGGGTGGGGGGACTCGATCCCAGGACTCTGGGTCCATGACCTGAGCCCAAGGCAGATACTTAACCGACTGAGCCACCCAGGTACCCCAAGAATTTTCTGTTATTTTGCACTTGGTATCTTACAAGCTTACTGTTGAGACTAAAAGTGATATACTTTATCTTTTAAAAGATTAACATTTAGATTTGTCTTTCTTCATTCTTTCTTAGTTGGAGGCATTGTTAGTGACAGAATGACATAATTTCTTCCATATAAGAATACGGTGCCTCCAACCAAACACTGTAGCAGAGACTTGTCATGTCAGTCCTTTCCTACTAATTTTGGAGGATTATGTCACCACTGCCTGGGAGACCAACGAGAAATGCCTCTTTTGAAAATGGTTTTCAATTTCAGAGCTTTTCTCTCCTCAGCTCTCCCTGAGATCCAGAAGTACAACCCACACAGTGAGCTATTTTAATGAGTATAAAATATTTTTATATGGTAAAACTATAAAAGGTAAGTTACAGATAAATAAATCTCATGTTACTTGGATAGCCCATGACAAATTTAAAATTTTCTTCTAAGCAGATCCTAATTTACCACTTCCTTATAGTCCCAAACCTTTAGAATCCCTAAGATGGCCCAGTCCTTTTCCCGGTTTAGGTTCAGCTCTCTTGTTTGCTTTATTTGGTACTCCCAGATCCACAGAGGCATTTGGGGAGGAAGACTTTTTGTCAAACTTTTTATGTTGTGAACTGTTTAATTACTAAGTAAATTTGTTTAAAGATTTTATTTATTTGAGAAAGAGAGAGTGAGAGAGAAAGAGAAGGAGCAGGGGGCGGGACAGTGGGAGAGGGAGATGCAGAATGCCCACGGAGCAGGGAGCCCACCGGACGCGGGGCTTGATCCCAGGACTGCGGTGTCATCAGCCGAGGGCGGCCATGTAACCCATTGAGCCATCCACGTGCCCCACTAAGTAATTTTTTTTTAAGGTTGAAGTAACTAGACATTGGAGGTGGGGTGATAGGGAGGAAGAGGAAATCATTTCTCTTCTTGACTTTTACTTGAGAGACAAATGACAAGTACAAGATAGACTTGAAGGGACACACCTCGCTGGCTCAGTCAGTGGAGCATGTGACTTGATTGCACAGTCATGAGTTCAAGCCTTATGTTTGGCACAGAGCGTACTTTTTTCTTTATTTATTTTCAAAGATTTTATTTATTTGAGATAGAGCATGAGCTTGTTGGGGGGCAGGGGGAGAGGGAGAAGCAGATCCCCATTGAGCAGGGAGCCTGATGTGGGGCTCGATCCCAGGACCCTAAGATCATGACCTGAGCTGAAATCAGACACTTAATTGAACCACACAGGCACCCCAGCATAGAGCTTACTTTAAAAAAAAAAAAGAAAAGAAAAAAATGGGCCTCAAATTATTACTACTATTTTTTACTTTTTAAAAGATTTTATTATTTATCTGACAGAAAGCAAGAGCACAAGCAGGGGGAAGTGGCAGAGGGAAAGGGAGAAGCAGGTTTCCCGCTGAGCCGGAAGCCTGACGTGAGGCTCGATCCCAGGACCTTGGGATCATGACCTGAGCCAAAGGCAGGTGCTTAACTGACTAGTCAACCAGGCGCCCCCATACTGAATTGTTTTAATCCCCAGCGTCTTTGCAAAATATTTTGAATATTTTCCATTTAGTAAATAACCTTCTGCAGCACAGTTTTTAATCGCTGCATACTATTCTCTTCTATGGATCTGTAAGTAGTTTGCTTAATCTCCTATTTTGGAGCATTGTTTGCCGTTTTTTGCTGTTATAAATGTCATATATACATTTTATTTATGTATATATATATATTCCAATTTAACATATAAGGACTTTCCCATGCCACTGAAAATTCATTTTAGGTAAGTATCATATGCTAACATGGGTATACTATTTTATTTTTCCTTTGATAGATTCAAAATCTCAGGGGGAATTTTCTTTTGGTAAATGGATCATTATCGGTTGTGGATATGTGTGTTTCTTAAAATGATGATTAGCAATAAAATAATTGGTTGCTGACCAGTTATTTTTTCAAGTCCAAGTATAATATAAACTCAGAAGTTGATAATAGCAGGAATTTTCTAGGATGAAGGTCTTTGGTAAACACTTGGGTTCTAACCATGTGTTAGAGCTCAGGCTCGTCAGTAGGGCCAAGATACTTAGCCTCTTCAGTGGGTAACTCATGCTGGTATGGCATTCACATTCTGTGACATTCTATACCTCTCATCATTTACAAATAGACAAACAAGAAAAAAAACAACCCTCAGAGTCTGTGGGGCACTGTTGAAGGGATAAAAAAGTCTTTTTTTTTTTTTTTTTAAATTTTAATTCCAGTTAGCATACAGTGTTCTATTAGTTTCAGATGTATGATATAGTGATTCAGCAGTTCCGTATATTACTCAGCACTCCTCAGGATAAATGTACTCTTTAATACCCTTCCATCTACTCACCCATACCTCTACCCACCCTCCCTCTGGTAACTATTTGTTCTGTATAGTTAAGAGGCTGCTTCTTAGTTTGTCTCTCTCTCTCTTTTTTTTTTTGTCTTCCTTTGCTCATTTGTTTTGTTTCTTAAATTCCACGTATGAGTGAAATCATGGTATTTGTCTTTCTCTCACTGGCTTATTTCACTTAGTATAATACTCTGTAGCTTACCATTCTTGTTGCAGATGGCAAGTTTTCATTCTTTTTCATGGCTGAGTAATATTCCTATATATATATATATATATATATATATATGGTCTCTCTCTCAATCACATCTTCTGGATGAAGAGCTCTTGATTTGCCACAGCAAATATATAATTCATGTCACCCTGCATTCTCATCTGGTAATTGGTTTTGTATTCATTCAGCCACTTTTTTTTTTTTTTTAAGATTTTTAAAATTTATTTGACAGAAATCACAAGTAGGCAGGGAGGCAGGCGGGGGGGGGGGGGCGGGTGGAGCAGGCTCCCCGCTGAGCAGAGAGCCCGATGCGGGGCTCGATCCCAGGACCCTGAGACCATGACCTGAGCTGAAGGCAGAGGCTTAACCCACTGAGCCACCCAGGTGCCCCCAGATTGCACAATATAAAGCTTAGATTATATATGTAATTTTGATTGGTATAGTGTTTTTTTTTTAATGATATGGATTCTGTTTCATTATTTTTATAGCTGTAACATTTTAAACAATGTGCTTTAAAAGTTAAATAAAATTTTGAAGAGGGAAATAGAAGTCACTAAAAATCATCCTCCACCATAGTAGCATAACTTAATACGTTTATATATTCTTTTTGCTTTAGGCCAAAAGCATGCATTTCAAAATTCTCAGTTGTGCATAACATATTGTTTTATTTGCTATATAATAATTGCGAAGCTTTTGTTTTTCATTTATTTTATTTGAGAGAGAGAACAAGCAGAGGGAAGAGGGAGAGGGAGAAGCAGGATTCCCCACTGATCAGGGAACCTGATGTGGGGCTCGATCCCCAGAACACTGAGATCATGATCTGAGCTGAAGCTGATGCTTAACTGACTGAGACACCCAGGCATCCCAGTTACTAACATTTTGAACACTCAGTATGTGTGAACACTTTGTCATCTTTATGTAGAATAATTTATAATCTATTAATTAGGTACCTTATCTCTATTTTACAAATAAGAAATAGATACAGAAAGAATATGTAACTTACCCAAGGTCGAACAGTTAGTGAATGGTAAACTCACTAATTTACCCTAATTCTTCTTCTTGCTCCTCCTCCTACTACTTGTAAACTTTTTGTCAGGTTCTCTCTCTCTCTCTTTTTTTTTAAGATTTATTTGAGGGGGAGAGGGAGAGAGAATCCCAGACTCCACTTTTAGCACAGAGCTTAGCACAGAGCTCTATCTCACGAACCTGAGATCATGACCTGAGCCAAAACCAAGAGCTGGACACTTAACCTACTGAGCCACCCAGTTGCCCTAGGTTCTGTTCTTTTATTTATTTATTTTTTTAAAGACCTGGGTACTTTGCTCTAAAAGAACTACCTCATTATCAGTAGCCATTGCACAACTGTGTTTGTTTTTCTTTTTAAGTAGGCTCTATGCCCAGCATGGGGCCTGAGCTCATGACCCTGAGATCAAAAGTCACATACTCCACCAACTGAGCCCACCAGGTGCCCTTCTTTTCTTTTTTTTTTTTTTAAAAGACCTTGTTTATTTACTTGACAGGGAGAGACACAGTGAGAGAGGGAACACAAGCAGGGGGAGTGGGAGAGGGAGAAGCAGGCTTCCCGCTGAGCAGACAGCGGGGCTCGATCCCAGGACCCCGAGATCATGACCTGAGCGGAAGGCAGACGCTCAAGGACTGAGCCACCCAGGCGCCCCTCTTTTTTTTTTTTTTTTAAATCCCCTCCCCCACCCCCCACCCCCCCGTTATTAATCGACACACAATGTTACATTAGTTTCAGATATGCCACCTAGCAATTCAGTTTTTGGACAACTGTTTTTAATTATTTGGGGGCCTTAAACCTCTTTGAAAACCTGATAGACGTTGTAGATTTTTTTTCTCCAGAAAAGTGCATTCTCCACAAATTTTTGCATAAAATTCAGTCTGAACGTGTCCTTCCTAAAGACTATTTGTGGACCCTAGAGTAGTAATTATCAATTTTGATGAGTATATAAATCACCTGGATTTCTTTTTAAAATGCAGATTACTTGGTCTCACTGCCTAAAGATTGGAGTTGGGCTTAGAATCTGCCCTTTTAACAGTATTTCAGATGATCTGAATGTAGGATGTTTCTGTGTACAGTACAAAACTCTGAATCTCTCGTGAGATTCAGAATCTTCTTATTCCCTGCTGTTTTGTTGTTTTTTGGTTTTGTTTTGTTTTTTAAGATTTTGTTTTTTGAGAGAGAGACCATGAGAGTGAGTGGTGTTGGGAAGGGGCAGAGGGAAAGGGAGAAGCTGATTTCCGTGCTGATCAGGGAACCCAACTTGGGGCTCTATCCTAAGATCCTGAGATCATGACATGAGCTGAAGGCAGATGCTAAACTAACTGAGTCATCCGGGTGCCTCTATTAGTGTGTTTTATTTATTTATTTATTTATTTTTAAATATTTTATTTATTTATTCGACAGAGAGAGAGATCACAAGTAGACAGAGAGGCAGGCAGAGAGAGAGGAGGAAGCAGGCTCCCCGGTGAGCAGAGAGCCCGACTCGGGGCTCCATCCCAGGAACCCGGGATCATGACCCGAGCTGAAGGCAGAGGCTCAACCCACTGAGCCACCCAGGCGCCCCTATTAGTGTTTTTTAATAGAATTTTTTTTCTCTGCAAGTTTTTTTCTTAGCTCATTTAAGAAAATGGTTTAAAATAAATTAATCATTTAAAGATTTCCCCATGATTTTTTTTTTTTAAATAAGCTCCATGCCCAGTGTAGAGCCCAGCACAGGGCTTGAACTCAAAACCCTGAGATCAAGACCTGAGCTGAGATCAAGAGTTGGCCGCTTAACTGACTGAGCCAACCAGGCACAACCTGCCTCAATAATTCTTTTTATTTGTAGGATGAACTTTCTGATGTTAGCCAAGGAGGATCTAAAGCTACTACTCCAGCATCAACAGCTGCGTCAGATGTGGCCACACTTCCTACTGATACTCCCTTAAAGGAAGATAATGAAGAATTTGTGAAGGTTGCAGATACACCAGATAAATCAGAGATAAGCAAGCATATTGAAGTACAGGTAGCCCAAGAAACTAGAAATGTATCAACAGGTAAGTGATGCTATTTCTTTACTTTCTGATAAAGATCATGTGGGTGTGAAAAGGTACAACTTAGGGCTGTTACTGCTTTAGATTTATAAAATCATACTGAATTATAAGTAAGCTTAAAAGGGATGATGATCAGTGTTTTTGAGAGACAGATTTGGGGAGCTCAGGGAATGGAGAGCCTGAAAGGTAGGACAGTATTCTTCATCTTTAATTTCTCTCTATTTCACACCTAAATTAGTAAATAAACAAACAAGGAGTTCTGCCCTGGGATAAAATGGACTGTGTCCCAAGAAATACAAGTAAAAGCTTTGGTTATTTATCAGTTTCTGATATTCACTGTTTAGAATATATGATATCTTGTCTAACCCCATGTTTCCTAGAACCCAACCTTAAAATTATTTTATGATCAAATGATGTATTTATAACCACTGAAGCAACAGGATTTTCATATTAGGGTCAGTATGTGATACATGCATTATTCATGTCATCTTGTCCTTTCCCAAGGCTCTGCTGAAAATGAAGAGAAGTCAGAAGTTCAAGCAATCATTGAATCCACTCCTGAGTTGGATATGGACAAGGATCTCAGTGGATATAAAGGCTCAAGGTACTGTCAGTGTCAGAAGAAGACTTTCTGTCCGTTCCTTCCCTCTCCCAGAGGCATGTTGTTATTCTCTGGTCTCTTGCCAGAAAACAAGGGTGTTCAAATGTTTTGCTGAAGAAACATTAGTATTATATTCTAGTTTCCATCTTTGTAACTGGACATTGTATGTGATCGAAATGTTTTGTGGTGAAATGTTGCCTTTGCCGCATCAGGGATTAGGAGCATATAGAAGGAGAGGGAAGAAGACAGCCAAGATGTAACCAATACTTTTTGGAATTTGAAGAAACATAGAAACAGGAGTAGGGGAAGTAACAATTTGAGCAACCTTTGTTCCTTCCACCAGATCAGGAAGAAGCATATGTACTCACTTCAAAACTGTAATGGTTTCAGGATGCCTGGCTGGCTCAGTCAGTAGAGCAGTTGACTCTTGATCTTAGGATTGGGAGTTCAAGCCCCACGTTGGGTGTGGAGCCTATTCAAAAAAACAAAACAAAAAAAGATCAAACTGTAATGATCTCATTATTGGAAGAAATTAGTTTCATTACATGGTGAGTCTGTTTAGCGTTGGGAAGAGAATTGTTACCTGTCATCTTAATCAAGGTATTCTAAAGCGTATGGATGTTCAGGAATTTCATGCAGGAGCTACTGCGTTTCTTTTAATTTCTTCCATAACATTTATCCTTTAATAATAATGACTATAAAAATACATGCCATTTATTGATCACTACAGTTGTGGTTAAAAGCATGAACCTAGAGTAAGACTGTGTGGGTTCAAATACTGCCTTGGATTTGAATCTGACATGTATTTTCTCCTTCATAAAAAGGAAATGTGATAATACCTCAGATGATTATGATTAAATCAATCAAGTTATGTTAAATCTTTGGCAAAGGGCCCAGTTTAATAAATGTTAGTATTATTGTCATCATCATCATGTGATATAATGTTAATTACAACCTTATGAAGTCAATGTCTTCATCCCCATTTTACAGGTAAGGAAGCTCAGAAATGTGTAATAACTCGGCAAACATAACCTAGTCAGCAAGTAGAGCTCCATTCAATCTAGCACTCTCTGATTCCAAAGGCCTTATCCTGTGAAAATATTTTTTATTATTTATTTACAAATGTAAACAACGCAGGGGCACCTGGGTGGCACAGTGGCCTAAGTGTCTGACTCTTGATTTTGCCTCAGGTCATGATCTCAGGGCCTGTAAGATCAGAGCCCCGCATTGAGCCGTGAGCCCTGCGTCAGTCTGTGCTCTGGGTGTGGAGCCTGCTTGGGATGTTCTCACTCCCTCTTCCTACCTCTCTCCCCCTCTCTCCCACCACTTGCCCCTGCACTCTCTCTCTCTTAAAAAAAAAAAAAAGAAAAAGCGAACAATGCAGAGTGTGAGAAGTGAGATTTGCTTTTCATCCATCCTTTCCTGAGCCTCAGGAGACACAGCCACTTACTAGCAGTTTCAGTTTGTCATCCTGAACCTCTTTAAAAATGAAACAATAAATTTTGTTAGACTAACGCATGTATAATCGTAAGGTCAAATGGTAACGATTCAAAATATGAAGGGCAGTAGTAGTCCCTTGCCCCTACCCACCCCTTAGTCCCATTCTCAAGAGGCAGTGTCTCTCACTTCGTTCTCTTTTTTTTTTTTCTCAACAAAAGTGGCTCAGCTTCATTGCAGGGATGCTGGGGAGGGCAAGCAGGCTAAAGGAGGGTGTCTGCAGGAACACCCGTCCCTGAGCAGGACTGCCAGGCCCCAGGTTTGTCTGGAGGGCAGGAGAGGGTCAGCGTTCTGCCCCCTTTGGTCCATCTTAGGCCCAGGGGTCCAGGCCTTGGCTACTTTGGGCCAAGGTTAGAAACAGCCTTTCCTCTTTCTCCAGGGTCTCCAGCAGAGTGTCCACACTCTCAGAGCTGATGCAGGCCTTCTTGTTGGGCAGGTCCTTGTCAAACTCGACTCCTGCCAGCTTGTTGAGCACCTGACTGACCACCTTAGAGTGGTCTTCACGAGTCATGTCCACGGAGAACTCGTGCTTCCCCATGACTGTGGATGTGGCGGTGGCGGCAGCCACATCTTAGTTCTCTTTTGCTATTTTTCCTCAGGTATCTAAGTCATATCCTTGTGCTTCTTTTCCTTGCTCCTTCTGTTCACAGCTGGGATTCTGTGAGAAAATTAAGTCTTAATGCCCCAAGGCTTCTTCTGTATAATGAATTAGCTGCCATTGAGAAGATTGTCACTTAGATCCTTTTCTGTATTCTGTGGATCAGATGAGGAACTCTGGCTTTAGAAATGCTGTGATACTAGCTGTGGACCTTATAGTGAAAGATGACAAGGGTACAGCTCCTTAAACCATCATCCTTCCTTTCATCCTCTCAATATAATTGTCAGTTTTTGTTACATTAACATGCATTGTTTAAATCATTATGACTATATAGATACTGATCACAGGTTAGCCACAGAATATGCTGTGATTATATTTCCTATCTTGTGCAACTTTGTTTTTCTGGAATTAGTAAAACCTCTTGGATTTTTGTTTTGTTTTGTTTGCTTAGGCTTCTGCATACCAGTTGCTAGTTCAAGGAGAGGTACCTTGCGAATCATTAATGTAAACGGCTCTCAAAATGGCCATATGCAAAGCCAGCTTCCTGGCACCCTCTATCCTGGAGTCTTCTTTTCGCATCTTCCAGCCCAGGTGTCATGGGCTCTGGTCCTGGCGTTTGACCTCACTATCATGCTGGGAATTTGCGTCATTTCTGTCTATGTTGTATCTTCTGTTTCCAGGATCCCTGGTCATCTTATTGTTGGTGCTTCGTTTTTAAGATTTATTTATTTTAGAGAGAGAGCACAAGTGGGAAGGGCAGAGAGGGAGAGACAATCTCAGACTTGGTACTGAAGTGGCTAACAGAAATTCTAGGTTGGAAAATATTCAGAAGTTTTCCTTCAGAATTGTGAAGACATTGCTTCATTATCATGTTGAGTTTTGAGAGTTGCTGTTTGGATTCTTGCTTTTTTGTTTATTTTCTCTGGAAGCTTTTAGGATCTTCACTTTATCCCTCGTGTGCCCCTCCCCTTTAAAAATTCGTTGATCGGGGTGCCTGGGTGGCTCAGCTGGTTGAGCAACTGCCTTCAGCTCAGGTCATGGTCCCGGAGTCTTAGGATCGAGCCCCGCTTTGGGCTCCCTGCTACATGGAGAGTCTGCTTCTCCCTCTGACCTCCCCTCTCATGCTCTCTCTCTCTCTCTCTCTCTCTCTCTCACATAAATAAATAAAATCTTTTAAAAAATTAATTGATTGTGTGCTTGACATAGGGGTCTTCTTTTGTATATTATATGTGGTAAGTTCTTTCATCTGGAAATTCATATCTCCCAGTTCTGAGAAATTTTGTTATTTCTCCTTACTGTTGTCCTTTCCTCTTTCTGGAATATCTGTTAGGTAGCTATTGAACATCCTGGACTAACCCTCATAATTCCACCTCCTCCCTTCTATTTTTTTGTCCTAACTTTCATATGATTTCTTCAACTTTATCTTTCAACCCTCATTGATTTTTCCCCCCTAAACGTTTTTAGGATTACTCTTTATAACATCCTGCTCTTCTTTTATGGATACAATGTTTAGTCTGAAAAAAATTAGTTGTTGTTTTTCTACTTTTTTTTCCTGTTGCTTGAGTTGTCTCCTTTTTGCTCTAAGTGCTTCTGTCTTAGTGCATTTGTTTTTGGACTCTCTATTTTATAATAAAGGCCTTCTTTAAAGGTCTTGTGCTCCGTGGCTGTCTTGCTGGAACTGAAGTAATTGATGCTGATTCTCTGGTTTCCAGCTTTTAACATGTAAATATGGCATCCATTGTTTAGGGAGCAATGCTGTGGGGAGGGTGGTCTGTGTTCTGGAGGACTGGATCTCACTCATAGTGCTTCTTTTGCTGTCTTTCATCCCAGTCTTCTGTTTTATGTTCTCCCTTGCATTCATCTTTCTATAGATTGCTGGTTCCTTCAGTGCCTGGCCCTTTCAGAGGTCTGGCAGCATGCTGAGTTCCTCCCTAAACGCTAGTGGCTTAGGTTTCAGCTTTTTCTGATTGGTCAAATCACTTTCTCCTGTTTGCCTGTTTTCCATCTTACACAGTTTTGTTCACATTCCATCTGCTGCAATTTCTTTCTCTATTCTCTATATTCTATAGGTGGAAAATGACTATGTTTAGTCCACCAAGTTTAACTGGAAGTCCTGTGCAAACTTTTTTTTTTTTAAGATTTATTTATTATTTCAGAGAGAAAGCCAGGAGGGCAGGGGCAGAGGGAGAGAGAACCCTTAACAGACTCCGTGCTGAACACAGAACCCAACATGGGGCTCCATCCCATGACCCGGAGACCATGACCTGAGCCAAAACCAGGAGTCAGACACTTAACCAATTGCACCACCTAGCACCCCAACTTTTTTCTATTAATATAACATTAAAGCACGAACATACACATTTCCCCGTTTCTTTGCATATTCCATGCTGTAAAGGGCTTATATACACTGTGTTGTAACTTGCTTTTTATTATTTATTTATTTGTCACAGAGAGAGCGAGAATGTGTATGCACAAGCAGGGGTAGAGGCAGGCAGAGGGAGAAGCAGGCTCCCTGGCGAGCAAAGAGCCTGAAATGGGACTTGATCCCAGGCCCCTGGGACCATGATCCGAGCAGAAGGCAGACATTTAATCTACTGAGCTACGCAGGCATCCCCTTGCTTTTTAAAAACACACCTCTTTATAATGGGTTTCTTTAGTTTTTAATTATAAAGTTAAAAATCTTTAACATTTATGTATATCCATAACTTATCTCTGACCTATAAATGATCATTAAGGTCATTTCAGCTTTTAGCTACTATAAGAATGCTGCTCGGACCATCCTTTTACATTCGTAATTACTTCTTTTTCTTTTTAAAGATTTTATTTTTTTATTTGACAGAGAGATCACAAGTAGGCAAGAGGCAGGCAGAGGGAGAGGGGGGAAGCAGGCTCCCTGCTGAGCAGAGAACCTGATGCAGGGCTCAATCCCAGGACCCTGGGATTATGACCTGAGTTTACTAAGGCAGAGGGCTTAACCCACTGAGCCACCCAGTTGCCCCTCGTAATTACTTTCTTAGGACAGGATTTTTGTAGGATTTTTTTGACAGTGAATTCTTGAATCAGAGGGTATTTGTATTCTGAATTTTAACAGATACTATAATTGCCCTTAAAAATAAAATGCCCATGCCATTTTATATCCAGACAACATAAAACATGGCAGTTAGTTAATATCATGGATTTTGAAGCTTGGCTGTCTGGGTTTGAATCCTTCCTCTTTCTCGCATTTGCTGGATATCTTGGGAAATTCCTTCATCTCTTTAGTTTCCTATTCTATAGAATTGGGATAATAGTACCTCCTTTGTAGAGTAGGTGGGAAGATTCAGTAAGGAAATCTAGGTAAAGTGCTTATATAATGTCTGATACAAGGCAGAGTTGTGCTCTGTTAGCTGTCATTTATTGTTTGTGTTTACTGGGATACGGCCAAAAAGTAAACATTCTGTATTTTCTTCAGCTGTTCTTTCTGTGGAGTTTAATGGGAATTCCGTAGGAAACCTTTTAGAAATCTTTTAAAATTATATTTTGTATTAAATGTAAATAACAAGTGGACAACTATTTGCCTATTGTATTCACTTTACACTGTTGATAAAGTCTGTAATGTATGTTGATTTGGTTGTGTTGTTTCTGTTGCACAGCACTCCCACCAAAGGCATAGAAAACAAAGCTTTTGATCGTAATACAGAATCTCTCTTTGAAGAACTGTCTTCAGCTGGCTCAGGCCTAATTGGAGATGTGGATGAAGGAGCAGATTTACTAGGTATGATAGCTTATCTGAAGAAGTATACTGTTTTAGAAATATATTTTTAAAATGATTTAATTAAAAATTCCTTTAAAATGTCCCTAACTGATCAGTAGCACACAGTTATTACACTTTCAGGTAATTAATAGGAATGTATTCTTTGAGATCATAAAAGTTTTAAATGAAAGCATCTTTATTTATGGATATCCCTCGAGTTGAATTGCACTTTAATTTGTATTTTGAAATTCATACAGCACATTTTATTGAACACATGCTGTAGTCCAAGAACTGTATTACACATAAGGAGCACAGTGATGTATATCTGTATGTGTGTGTTAGTGTGTGTGTGAGAGTGTGTGTGTGTGTGTGTGCGTCCAGATGTATGGATATGTAGATGTATAGATTGATAGGTAGTTCCTGGCTTATAGAGTTCTTTAAATTCTGTTGACTTTAATTAAAAAAGAAAACGTAATACTTGTTTTTTCTGAGATTTCACAGAATATTCTGTTTTAGCTATATGGGGAAGATAATCATTTTAGCATTTGTGTTGTTGAAGAACAGCTGGTTTGAAAAAAGAATACTGCATTTGGCTCTTCCGTTATTTGGTGACCTTTGCCAAAGAGCTTAACCTCTCTTGGCCTTAGTTTCTTTGTGTATAAAATGAAGGAGCCGGATTCAAGTTTAGAGGTTGAGTAAACTGTGTAGCTCATGGGTCCACACCCAGTGCATCTCCTGTGTGTATGAATAAAGCTTTATTGGAACACAGCCACTCTCATTCATTTACTTATTGTCTGTAGTTGCTTTGGCACATAACAGCAGAGTTAAGTAGTCTGTTACAGAGATCCTTTGGCTTACAAAGACTTAAAATATTTATCATCTGACCCTTTACAGAAAGAATGTATAGACTTCTGCTTTAGGTGATCTCTGAAGTCTCTTTGAACAATAATTACATGATTTTGACATATGTCAGTTAGCTTTGGCGTATCTTTTTATAACTTAAGATCTTACAGAGATTGAAAGCCTTATGGCATTAACAACCCTTGCCTTTGGAATAGATACCAGCCTTGAAGAAATTTATGTATCTATTGTGTGTCTGTTAGTGTAATTATAATACAGACTATAGTGTTCTCAAAAGGTGCTTTTTGTCAATTTTTGTGACTGTGGAGTGGGATTCCTTGCATTATTTTGTGTTAAATTTATTGATTGCCATTATGTTCTCGAAAGTTTCAAGTATTTTTTGAAGGAAACATAAGTTCTGTCTAAATGGAACTCACAGTCTATCTAGTAAGAGAGATTGAAAGTTTATTATAAATAAAACTTCCTGAATTAGACATAAACTCCCACATTAAAGTATAAGTTAAGTACTGGAGGCAATTGAATGAGTTTGCATTTCTCAAGGAGGGGTAAAGATGAATTCTTAAGGAACACCCCATTTTTAAATTTGCACTTTAACTTTAGTTAACATTAAATTGTGAATGAAAAGTTCCTTTTATGAAACAGTCCCTTGGCATATTTGAACGGTAGGTGCAAAAAATGCTGGAAAGAAGAATTTTTAAGTATTTGAATTTATATTCAAATTTATATACAGTAAAAAATCACTCTTTATGATGAATTTTTTGACCTTTAACAAAAGCATGGAGTTGTATAATCACCAGAATCAACATACACCCCCCCACCCAAATTCCTGCATCCTTTTTAATTCGGTTTGTATATTCTGCTACTTCATATTCCAGTATTGAATAATACAATTTTTGAGGTTGGTGGTCCCAAACTTTCCTTTTTGTAAAGAGTTAAGAAGCCACAGAGTACTTAGAAATAATTGTGGTCTTTTAAAATCTTGTGTTTTCTGAAAACTTCCATTCTTTAAGTCAGAGAATTAACCATAATGAATAGGTTAAAAGCAAAATCCTAATACTCTGGTTTTCTTTCTAGTTTGAAAATAAGAAATAGAGTGTGAACTAGTGTCTTTTTCCTTTTGTAGATATTGATATATTTATCTCTAGAATGTTCCAGATTAGAAGTTTTTACTATATCACCTTAAATGTAGTGGCAGTCCTGCATGAATACCTTTTGGTCAAAGATGGTAAATGAAATTTCCAAGGCACTTAGTTGTTCCCTGGCTTCTCTTCTGTACAATTTCGTGATAGTGGTTGAGGAAATGGAAGATAGTGAAACCACCAAAATCATTTCCCAAAGTTCTTTAATTGACCTCGGGTTGGTAAATACATAGACCCATTTCTGTAACTCTGTTCATTTTCTTGATTACTATGTTATTGTAATATATTTTTGTAAAACTCTTCTCTTGTTTGAGGGTATACATTTTTGCAATCATTATGCATATATTCCACACTTAGATTATTTTTTCTGCTTTTAATTATATAAAAGAGGTAAAGCCCTTCCCACCCCCCATTTGTCCTTGTTTCTTGACTTCCTATTTTCACTGATCCTTTTCCCATTCACTTTAGTCATGTACCTAGAACTTGGAAGGCATACATCCTCCTATTGGGATTTTCTTTCTCTTGATTATCTTTCTATATTTTCAACTTCACTCTCTTTACTTCTTTTTTTTTGTCATTTAAAAATGTTCAAATCTTTTCCACTTAGGAATGAAAGTACTGCCCTCCTCTGCACCTCTATCTTCAGTACCTTCGTATCCTGTCACTCCCTTTCCTTCCATTTCTGGTCACACCTTTATGCAGCAATACCGAGGAGGTATCTGCTATGTGTCTGACACTATTCTAGATGCTTGTGATACATGATCAAACAAAGAAAACTTCTTGAAAGTGTACCTGCTTTTAACTGTCAGGATTTCCCCTTTCCCACTTGCATCTCATCCCCCTGTACTCCATATGGGCATTCTTCCCCGAACTCACATATAGTGAAACAGCCTTGTTTACTATATCCAGCATTCCTTCTCTGTTCTTTCACAGGACTTCTCAGATAACGTTTGTCTTTAACACCATCTTTGCTGGATTTCTGTGATAACAGACTTTTCTGCCTCTGACTATTCTTTTTCAGTCTTTGCAGGATCCTCTTCCCTCTGCCCATCTTTGAGGATATCAGTATCCCAGGCCTGCTTCTTTGTTTGGGAAATCTTATTTGCCCTTGTTTCTAGGCTTTCATGAAAAATAGCTCCGCAGTGTTTATCTCCTTTCAGTATCTTTTTCTAGAGCCCCAGACTGTTATTTTGAAACAGCCCAGGCAGGAGACACCTCGAAGGTGATTTGTAGGGCTTTACATTTGATGTGCCTACAGCTCAGTTCGTTCATTATGTTCATTGTTCTGTTCAGGGCTGTTCTTAGTCCAGCAGGTACTGTCTGCGTGAAATGCCTCACCATCCACTGAGTTCTCCATTCGGAATCTCCCTCTTCTCTCAGAAGCAATCACCAAGGCTTGTTTACACCCTTTTCTTTAAAAACAAAAACTGCATATCTCTTTATAAATCTCCTTGCCTTTACTTAAATGGCATATCCTCCTATTGGAATTCCGCCTTGATCCCCTAGTTAAAGCTTAGTTGTCCCTGAAATGTATTCTCATGGCACTCATTTTTTTTACAATGCTACTCTTTATACTTTACTGTAATTTTGTATGTACTCACCTTTCTGGGTAGGCTCTGAGCTCAATGTGGCCAAGACAGCTTTGTCTGTTGCTTTCTATTGAGTCTTTAGGACCATAGCACAGCAATTAAGTGAATGGATTGCTAAATAGTTCTAATGGTTTTATTTCCCCTGTAATTCTGTGATTCTTCACCTTTTAGGATTAAAACTCCTTTATGGGAGAATTTGTAAGAAAGCAGTGTACTTTTGAAAAAATGCATGTATAGGTAGATAAAATTGTGCATACTTTCTCAAGGGACTGACAGATAATTTGGAGGCCCAACTATGAACCTAGCTTGAGGGTTGATGCTAAAATCCAAATGAGACTTCTGTGACTTTAAAATCTGCCAGGCAGTTTTTTGCATGTTTTTAATAGTTAAAGTTTCCAAATATGTCAGACCTAAGTTTATGTTTGGTTGAAACCTTGGATAGAAATGGGGCTACCTCCAAGTTATGTTTTTCTTATAGTTATGAGTTAGTTTTTATCCATACATTTCAAAATGAAAATTTTGGACAATCCTATTGACATATATATTAAATTTATACCCGATATTTTGAGAGAATTCTTCACTGAGTGTGTGTAAACTTTAGAACCTACATTTTCAGATACGATTCCCATAGAATACATATTTCAAAATTTTCTCTTATTTATAATATTTACACTTTATTGTGTTTAATTGTTTCTCTACGTCTTTTAAATTTTATTGTCTCCTCTCATTGAAATAAATGAGCAGAGATCTTGCTTTCTGAAAACGATCTAATTGTGATTCTCATTCATTTTTCTCTTGGGCTGCTTACCCAGGGGAATATTCTGGTGTGTATGCTTTTAAATACTTTACTATTACTGCTTTTTAAGCAAGGTGTTCCTGGCTGCTATTCTCATGCAATGCTTTCTCATCATTTTTTTCTGCTCAATTTTTTTTTTTTTTTTGCCTTCCATATATTTTCAGCTTTTATGCTTATCTCCCTACATGCTTGAGAGTTTATGGCAAACACAGTCATTACATAAGTTCTTTCAACCAATCTAAACCTATTTCTTCTGACTGTGTAGCTTTATTGAAAGTTAACATTAGTCAAAAGCAAATATTTCAGCATATCTTGCCAAAATTCATTTTGGAATTGGAATTTGGAAACGTTTTTTAGTTTGTCTTTATTTCCACCTTTTGGAGAATACATAGATGATTAAATAAGCTACTATGTGATATTTAGTTCTTCATGGTAGAAGTACACTGATCTTTGAGAGTATTTGAGATAATTATAATACAGAGTATGAGTTCATATGTGAGTATACAATTTTTAGGATTCCTAGGTTGGTTTTAAATTATCTTTTAAGTCATTTGAAATACTACCTTTTAAAAAAATCAAGGGACACGTTAACTCCTTTTCCTTATATAGTTTTCTTAGGACTTCCTGTATAGCTGGGTTATATGAATAATATTTCTTCCATTGTATGTAGTTTTTCAACATTACCTTAGGATGAGTGAATGGTGGGTCTTTGCTTTGTTTTGCTTTTTTGTTTTTGTAACTTTTTTGAGATACCTTCCCTAGTGTGGTGGTTTACTTCTTCAGTTTCTTAAAAGTAGCAAATTAAATAACTTTCTTCTCCCTAAAGATCATTGCATTGAATCTTGCATTGAATACTCTGCTTTACAGTCCTCATTAAATTATTAAAAGGATTCTGTAAAGTAATAACTGATTATTATTTCAGAGGTGACACTTTGAAGGAAACTTTGTATTATTGATGTGGGATTTTCAATCCAATTATTCAGTTTCATCACACAAAAGAATTGGTAAAGCATTTTTTTTAGGTATAACATGTCAGAGAGCATCCTTATGAATGGAGGAAATCATCTTAATTTCTATCTTTTGCACATCATTATGCATTAAGTCATAACACTGTGATTCCAGGTGTATTTCATATCATGCATAAAACTTTACAGATTAATAATCTATTTTCATGCTGTTTCTTACATAAAACATTTCTTGTTCTTTGTTTTTGCTTTACATGGAATGCATGGGCTTTAAGACCATAATTTCTTTGGTAAGGTTTCATCTGCATTGGGATTCCGTCCTTCTTTGGCTTGTTTCTGCCTGTTCTTTCTTAGTAAGACCTAATTATTAGGCAAAAGCCTAAAATACCAGCTGTGATTTGGAAATAATTTCTGATCTGTATTAATGCTTACACTTTTTTTCCTCTAAATATTTTACTGCTACTTTTTAGAATGTTGAGCAGAAAAGTCTTGATCAATTGAAATAATTATGAGAAACAAAATACAGACTGTTAAAAAGAATTGGCTAACAAAATCTTTGTTTTTTGATGGATAATTATAATTTTATAATGTATGCAAGTAGATATATCAAAAGAAATTATAGAAAAAATACTAAAGGATAGATACAATTTATAACTTAAAATTTGGGTATCTAGTTTATTATAATGCAAATTTATATAGTTTTTGATAATTTTTTGAAAGGTTTTATTTATCTTTTGAAATTTTTTTTGGTAGGAATGGGTCGTGAAGTTGAGAATCTTATATTAGAAAATACACAACTGTTGGAAACCAAGTAAGTATATACAAATTTTTTAAAAGATTTTATTTATTTATATGAGGGAGAGAGAGCATGCACACACAAGCAGAGGGGAGGGGCAGAGTGAGGGAGAAGCAGGCTCCCCGCTGAACAGGACCCTGGGATCATAACCTGAGTCCAAGACAAATGCTTAGCCCACTGAGCCACTCAGGCACCCCAGTATACACAATTTTTTCTTTTTAAGATTTTATGTATTTATTTGACAGAGATAGCAAGAGAGGAAACACAAGCAGGGGAAGTCAGAGAGAGAGAAGCAGGCTTTCCGCTGGCTCGATCCCAGGATCCTGGAATCCTGACCTGAGCCAAAGGCAGATGTTTAACCACTGAGCCACCCAGGTGTCCCTATATACAGAAATTTTTTTAAATGTATTTTTTTTAAAAGATATTTATTTATTTATTTATTTGGCAGAGATCACAAGTAGGCCCCTATATACACACATATATATATGTATATATATATATATATATATATAT